>NW_023997134.1:0-26228 GCF_015586225.1 Lucilia sericata | reverse complement strand
AAATGAATGGAAGAGGAGGAGGCAAATAAGAAAAATACTACGCGTGGGTGAAGAAGAAGCACCCAACAAAAAAAATATCAATGGATACAACGAGGTAAGTAATTTTTTTGTTAATAAACAATAAAATAAAAAGTATTAATTTAAATAGTTTAAAACAATATAATAATTGTTTCTTTTGTTTCTTTACAGGTTCTGGTGGATTTCTATGGCCGTATAAGGGGATTTTAAATAAGGTATACAAAAACATAGTGATAGAAAAATTTATTAGTGGTGTTGTTAACTAACACAACCAAATTTTTTCTTTACAGGGATCATGTTGGCTGCCTTGGGCCTATATAAAAAAACTTGATGGCCGATTCTGAAAGATGGCGGATCGAAGCAGAATGAAATGGTAAGTAAAAAAAAAAT
The DNA here is from genome assembly GCF_015586225.1 of Lucilia sericata. Lineage (NCBI taxonomy): Eukaryota > Metazoa > Arthropoda > Insecta > Diptera > Calliphoridae > Lucilia > Lucilia sericata. The sequence goes on along the minus strand of NW_023997134.1, from coordinate 25,820 downwards.
GTGGAAATTATTATAAATATTTATATAAAATTTTCTAATAATTTTGTTTTAAATTTTTCAGGTTTGTTCCAGATGGGCCAGTGGACTAGGAATTAAGGTGGTTCCGGGAATTTAGGTAAGTGTAATGGATTATATTGAAATATAAAAAGTGGACTTAGTGAAAATTAAAATGTGGTTCGGTGCAAAAAAAAAAAATTTTTGGTTACAGTGTGCGTCAAAAGTGTGAGTGTGCGTGAGTAAAAAAAAAATTTTAATCGAATAAAATAAAAAAATTTTATAAATTTAAAATAATTTCGGTTCGGGTTTTGGAAAAAGTGAATTCGGGAAAAAAAATATTTTGGAATTTACAGTGCGTGTAAAAAGTAAACGGAAAAAAAAAAATACTTGAAAAAGTTTTAACAATCGTTTCGTGTAGAATAATTAAAAGTGAAAATGTTAAAGAAAAATTATTTGATCGGAATTTATAGTGAGTGTCAAAAGTGTTCGGACAGAAAAAATTAATTTAATGAAAAAAAGTTGGAAAAAAGAAAATTGTTTAAGAAATTAGAGTGGTTCTGAAAAGTGACAAAAAAAATTTAAAATTTAAATTTGGAAGATACAGTGAGAACAAAAAGTGAAGTGACAGTGAAATATTTTTTTTTCTTCAAATACAGTAGGTGTAAAAAAAACGTGAAAATTTTTAGTGACTGGATCTAATAAGCGAGACCAACGGAAACTAAAGTTTGAAAATTTACAGTGGCCATCAGAATTTGGTGAATCAGTTAAATTTAAAACAAAATTATTTGTGTAAACGAAAATGAAGTGAACCGTGACCAAAACCTTTTGTAAACCAAAAACAAAAAGAAAAATTAATAAAGAAAACTCTAAAAAAAATCAAACCAATCCTAAATGGATAAAATAAAAGAAAGTGAAAATAAAATTATTTCTCCGATTAAAATATCTTTTTGCTTTAATTCAAAATTAATAATTTATAAATTTTCTTTTACTTTCAGCTAATAAAATTCAATTGGACCTGGGATTTGGCCTTGGTTGCTGCTTCCGTTCAGGAAAGGTAAGTAATAAACCTAAAACTAAATAATATATAATGAAACATAATTTCACTTATATTAAGTTTTTTCTTCATATTCACGACTTAATCGTAGGAATTTGGTAGAAATGTAAGGACTAAGTTCACCAAAAGCTCATAGACTAACGTCTAGAGACTTTGGCAAGAAATACCCCTTACAATTTCTCCGGAAATAAAAGTAAAAATATTCAAAAATAAAATTATTTTGAAAAAAAAAAAGAAAAATATATATATAAAGTGTAATTTTCTAAAAGGAATAATAAATAAAAAATGATTTGATCTTAGCTTGGAATTCAGTTGTCCTTTTAGAAGATTACAAAAAAGCTAGATTAAATTAATTCACTAATTATATTTATTTCTCTTCCACAGGTTATAAATTCAGATTGACCTGGACCGGAAGCTTGAATGCGGTATATGAACCCAATTATTATTCTAAAACGTAAGTACTAACTAATACTGAACTTATCTAAATCAAATGATTAGATATTGAAAATGACTTGTAATCACCAAAATTTACTTTAGACCAAATACTAATTGTTTTGTTTTTCCTTTCACAGGTTGAAATCATCAAATTTTGGTTCCTGAAGAAAATCAACAATACCAGCCAACTGTAAGATCGAGAGGAAAATTTCTCCAATCAAACGAAAATTTTAATCGGTAAGTGAAAACTTTAAATTTCTATTATTAACATCTAATTTTAAGTTATTCTGTTTAGTCTAATATTAGATTTAGTATTTAAATTAGATTTAAAAAGCAAACTATAGATATATTGCCTTATTTCGTGATCGTTAAGATCATAATGTTTTCCATTAGAAAAAACTAATTTCGCCAGGAATAGTTTCGTGTTGTGAGAACAACATACCGTAGTGATAGATTTCCCTGTTAACGAGTAATTCACGTGTTTCTACCTTACCCGAAACGCTTGTTGGATACTCGTCGCAGCTTTGCTCCCAGACAATTCAAATTTGCCAAATTTTAGTCAGCGCTTAGATTACTAATATTCCTAACCCTGAGTGCATGGTTCCAAGGGTGCTATGACGGAATTGCATCTATGACTAGCGTCTGACGATCACAACGTGGTCATAAACGAAAATTAATATATTTAGTCTGGTTGAGCACTCGGCGAACTACTCGTTAACGGGCAAACTATCACGACTGTTTACTGTTCCACAACACAATGAACTTCCCTGGTCGTAGGCTTTCACTAAAAAAGAAAACAAAGTGTTAAATATAATCAAGGCAAAATATCATTAACAAAATGTTTTGTGTAGAAAGTATCTACTAACTCATTTATACAAAATACAGAAAATAAAATAGGTTTTAATCATTTTGGTTCGAGCTAGGAGTAGGTATAATCGTTGGGACTAGAACCACCAAAGATGTTGAAACTATTGTTTCAAATCTTTGGCATGAAATACCCCCAACGATTTTCCTTGAAGGTCTTCAACCTCGTATAGGCTATTACCAATAGGTCTGACAATTCGGCATTTTAAAAATTTCTTGGCTAGTTTAGCATTAAAATTATTTTTGAAATCGCTTTGCTGAAAGTTGCGGCGATAAACCTCTTGACCTGTAAAAACTTGACTTGACGGCAACGGGTATTGTATGTCTTCTCGTGTTTCAAATATGCTTTGTGCAGATTCTCACGAATTTTGGCGCCGTACTAAGTCCATTTTTTGGTACTATGTCGATTTCCGGATCATGAAGACATTGTATTTCTTCGCAAGCTATATTACACTTCCGTGCGAAATCATGTTCATACCGAACAGTGCGAAGTACGGCGTAACCCCAATAGACGTTTGGACTGACGACCGCAGCGAAAATTCAATTTCGGACAGGTACTTATCCCACTCAGTGTGATCCTCCTGTAGGTAGGAACGAATTGCGGACAGGATGGACTGGTTAACCCGTTCCGAAGCGTTGGCTTGTGGCGAGTGTGTGGCAGTTTTTACATGCTTTACGCCAAAATTCGTTACCATATCCTGAAACTCTTTACTAGTAAACTGCTTGCCATTATCAGACAAAATCGTCTCAGGTGTACCAAATTTGTGGAACACTTCAGATATTAAAAACTTAATGACGTTTTTCGTGTTAGCTTTCGGCATAGCTCTGAGCAGTACATATTTCGTTAGGTGGTCTAGGACGATGAATATGTAAGCGTTTCCGTTTTCTTGACCGTGGATAAGGCCCCAAAAAGTCTATAAAGATCTTCTGGAACGGTCGTTCCGTTGTAGATTCAGCTCCCATTGGTGGTCTTAGGATAGAATTCGCGGGTTTTGTCTCGCGACAGGTTTGGCATTTGGCCACAAATGATCGGACCTGAACATTCTGGTTGGGCCAGTAGAAATATTCCCTTAACCTTCGGAGCGTTTTACCAAAACCTCCATGAGCGGCTTGAGGCGGATTGTGGCACTTCGCAATTACTTCTTGAGTAAGCTCTAGTGGAACCCATAACTTCCAGGCAAAATCTTCGTTTAGCGGCACCCCGTCATATGGGAGGACCCGCTTATAAACCAGGTCATCCACGACCTTCAAATCAGGCAGGCTTTCAGCGTTTTCCTTGATTTTGGCGATTAAGTCCAGGTAACTTTGACCTTTGAAATACTCAGACTCTAAATCTATTAAATTATTTACCTCCACAGATACTTCCTCCATGTCATATCTCGACAAGGTCTCGGGAACGATATTTTTGGATCCGGGCCGGTGTTCGATGGTAAAGGTAAAGGCCTGTAGATGTAAGCTCCATCGGGCTAGTCTGCCACTGAGGTCTTTGTGGGACATAAGCCATTTTAGGCTGCTATGGTCCGTGATGACTGTAAATGGCAAAAGTTCTATATAAGGCCGGAATTTCTTAATGGCCATCACTACGGCCAAACACTCTCTCTCGGTAACCGAGTAGTTCTTCTGTGCACTGGTCAATTTGTGAGAGAAGAAGGCTACTGGATGTTCGCCGTCGTTTTCGTCTTTCTGGAACAGAACTGCTCCCAAACCTATGTCTGATGCATCGCATTGGACATAAAAGTGCCTGTTGAAATCGGGATGCATAAGCACTGGTGCTGTTGTGAGGGCGGGACTTTAGCTTGTCGAAGGCTTCCTTAGCTTCGTCCGGAAAGTTGAAAACCTTTTCCTTTCTTAAGGGTGTTAAAAATAGGTGTTGATATGGTAGCGTAGTCGGGGATGAAGCGCCTATACCAACCCGTAGCTCCCATGAAGCTTCGGACCTGTTTGGCGGTTTTCGGGTAGGTATATTTTAAAATCGTATCGATCTTATCTGGGTCAGGTTTTAACTTCCCTCCTCCTACTATATACCCTAGGTACTTCAACTCTTTGAAGCAAAATTTCGACTTCCCTACGTTGATGGTCAGACCCGCCGAATCCAGGCAATACGCTACCCGATCCAGCAACTCCAGGTGAGTCTCAAAGTCTGGAGATACGATCAAAAGGTCATCTAGATAGACGAAAACTCTATCACGAAGTGCTGAAGGGATCACTTTGTCCATCAGACTACATAACCTTTGGGCTGCGTTACACAACCCGAAAGGCATGACCGTGAAATGGTAAAGTGGTCGCCCCGGCACCGTGAATGCAGTCTTCTCCCTACTAGATGCATTTAACGGTATCTGCCAGAACGCGTCTTTGAGATCCACGCTGGATATGAAGAACGTATCCCCTAACCGACTGAGCAGACCTTCGATGTGCGGCAGCGGATAGGCGTCCTGACCGTGAGGGCATTTAGCTTACGAGCGTCCAGACACAATCGGTTCTTCTCGCCCCTACGGACGAGAGTAACCGGATGGCTCCAAGGACTCTGGCTCTGCTCTATGACCCCAAGCTCAAGCATCCTATCCAGCTCGGCATACATTAACTTCTGCACAGCCGGTGAGACGGGATAATGCCTGTCCTTCACTGGGATCGCGTCGCGGGTATCGATTGTATGGGTTTCGAGGGAAGTCTGACCGAGTCCCTTCTTTGAGAAACACGGGAATTTTGCTACCACCACATCTAATGCCGCCTTTTGCCCAGGAGTAAGAATATGGGTTTTGGTTACATCCTTCGTCTCCTCAGACTCCGGACACAAATTAACCCCGTTAGTTGTAATGCTACATATACTAGGAAACAGACCGAAACTTTTCATAAAATCTACCCCTAAAAATAGAGGCCTATTTAAAGTAGGTACTAGATATAGAGTCACTTCATTAGAACAATTATTAAAATTAACTTTGGTTTTTACTCGTCCAACAATTCTATGTGGACTGCCATCGGCAGTTTTTACATAGGACAAAAATTTAAAAACTTGAAGACCGGATTCCTCCACTAACTCCATGCAGCCTTTACCTAGGCAAGACACCGTGGCTCCACTGTCTAACAGACCATCAATCTCACAACCATTTATATTAATCTTTAGATAAAGTCTAGCATCCTTGCCCTCATACAACTCGTAGACAAAATTTCATTCTTGATCTTCTTTCTAATTTTATACCTAAGTCTAGCTTTCTGAATTCTATTCGATACTTGACCAAAAATCCTAGATTTTGCTTCAGCGTATTCCCGAATTCTTTGATGAAGCGGTTTAATTATATGAACTTTAGTTTGTTCATCGGCAGGCATTATGCGTGCATTATTAACTAGAATTTTAGACGGTCTAAAGTGTTCGATACCATGGTCAACCGGGATTAAGCTAGGGTTGAACGAGTCTCCCCCGTTTGGGACTCGCTCCCCTTCAGGTTTCCCTGACATTTAGGGCACTTAGGCGTGACTACGTCATCCCTACCACATCTAAAACAAAATATGCGTCTATTAGGTGAAGGACAATCCACGAAACTATGGCCTGACTGCTTACAATTCCAGCAAATATACCGGCTACTAGTGGCTAAGGCGTCGATTTCGAGGATTGGTATAGGCACTTCATCTCCAAACTGGAGTTCATGGACTCGAGCTGGGGCGGGTTGTCTAGACTGGAAAGTCTGCCTCTGACTGGTGATTAAATTTTCAGCTCTTTTCGCCTGTTGACAGAACTCATTGAGACTAGAAGTGGTCACGGAAAATAGTAGATGTGACAATGACGGCTTTAGATTACTTTTCATAATCTCCACTAGATCTCGTTCTGAATAGGGATTTCGCTGTTGATTTCTTAGCTTCATCACACCATTGTAAAAACTTTCAAAGCTTTCCATCGGCATTTGGCGACGATCCATAATTTGTTTTTGTAACTGGAACTCGTTCTCAAATCTTCGGAACTGGGTAAGGAATGCTCCCACCAACTCATCCCAGGACTGTATTGGCCTTAACTTACGTAGGTTCCAATACCAGTCCAGCGCCTGGCCTTCTAGCAGATGATGAAAACCTCGTAGGACGTCATTGAACGCGAAGTTGTAGTCCTGTCTTAGAACGTCTACTCGAAAAATGAAATCTTCAGCACTCATGGACTTCGAGGTTCCGTCGAACTTAATACCCCATTTGGACAAATCCACCTTTCTTTGAACGGCGAATGCGCCGTCAGTAGGCCAACTGGGAGCTTGTGAGGATTGAATTGGTGCTGAAAAAACTGGATTCGCAGTTGGTGGTACATAATGCGGCTGTGCGTTAGATGCTTGTCCTTGGGTTGGTTGAAAATCATTTTGCAACTGGTAATTACTAGCAGGTATGTACAATTGAGGTTGATGTAGTTGATTCGTTACTAAATTGTTTCCTTGCCTAACAGGTGGTTGCTGCTCTACAGGCTGATGGTTAAACACTGCATTTGGCTGCCGAACAGATGTTCGCGGCTCCGTTGGTTGAAGGACCGATATCGGCGGATTAGCTGGAGCAGCAGCATTGCCGAATTCCTGTTGCAATTCGGTTCGCAACAGCCGTATTTGCCGTTGCAATTCCTCCCGCACAAAAGTAAACATATCGCCTCCTGTGGTGACGATGTTAACAGGTTGAGGAGCTGTCGGCGGGACATTTGCTCGGAACTCTTGTTGCACATTCCTGGCGGTGATACTGCTGTAGCCAGGCGATGTAATCGTGCTGTTGGAGATGGCAGACTCATTTAAAAACCCAGAACGTTCATGGGCCATAGACATGAATTGTTGGACCGCCGGCATGACGGTCGATGCAGAGGTAGTAGTTGTCGTAGCTGTGTTGGCAATCGTATACGTCGGATGCGCCGTAGGAACTACAGTTCCTGCAGTCGTGCGTGTAAGGTTCTCCATATTGGAAATATTATTATGCTATTAGCCGAGCGAGTTAAGACCATTCCTAATGAATAAAATCTAGTTGGCGGAATGACCTGTAACGTTGTCTCTGGCTGGGGTATACTTGCCGGTGCCAGTGGTTCATTACAAAAATTTATATTTTTGTAGACCGAAAGAAATAAGAACAACACGTATTTTTCACAACGTTATAAAGTTTATTTCTCACTTAAACCTCAACCTTGCTTCATGGAGTTCTCACAAGCAGATACACTCTTGCGGTCCAACCACGAGAGTAACACTAGCGGAGAAACTCCCCCACGTCAGATAAGTGTGTTGTTGGGAATTCCAAACTCCGCAACAACCACACTTCATCTAATAAAGAGTATTCTTAAGCAAAGGTTCGTAGCGGTCCAACCACCAGAATCATTGCTTCACAATAGCTCATTTAATAAGATAAATTATTTGCCAGCGGTCCAACCACCGTACAAGTAACTTGTCTTACCTAACTCGAAGCTCGGCGAAGAATGACTCCCACTACTTAACTATGACTCCTTTTATATTAAATTTTCGCAGTCAAGTACATGGTTGCTTATAATGGTATCTAAGTATACATTGTTGTATTTTAAAGGTTTACGATCTTAACTAAGTAGTATTCTTACACCTAGATGGCATTGCTTAACCATATAAACGTTAAATTTAAAAAATTCTATAAAGTAATTTAAATTTCTTTTACACCCAGGTGGCGTTGCATAAATAAGTAAATAGTCGTTAAATTATAAAACAAAGAAAAGTATTTTTAATTCGATTATTAAATATAAATAAAATAATAATAAAAAATAATTGTACGTTAAAAACGAGGCGACGACTTTTAACGTTACAGTTCCTCCCTTCCAGCAATTAAAAGATTGTTTATTTATGCAGCTCTGCTTTTGCGTTACCACTCTTTGCTATGGTCACATTGTAGGTGTGGTGATCGACAGCGAATAAAAATTTTACACGTTGCCCTTTTTTTCTGGTACTACAAATGTCTTCAATTTTGGCACGTAGTTCGCTAGGCATTTGTGATATATCGTCCCATCCTGGAATTGGTGTAGTTGTTGGCGACATCCTTTGGTTGGGGATATTATCACTAGTTTCTTCTGGCTGCTGCACATTTTCGTCTTCTATTTCCAAAATTTCTGTGGACGATGGCTTAGGCGTTGATGATACGGGTGATGATATCGATGTTGCTGATGACGGCGATGACGATGAAGATGATGACGACGTTGATGACGATGAAGGTGATGACGACGATGATGATGTTGATGACGATGAAGCTGATGACGACGATGATGATGACGGTGATTGATGCTGTCTTATAGATTGACTAGGGGCGCATGACGGAGCGAAATATAATAGGCTAGTCTGCGATTTTATTGAAGTGTGAGACCCCACTGAAGATAATATTGACAGATTAAGTGGTGACAATATTGGAGTTGAAAACAATGATATCACGGGCGTAAGGCTTGGTGATTTTTCAGCCGAGCTTTGTGACAAACGTCTCATAGGTGCTGGAGTGGTGGTGACCAGTCTGGGGTTCGGTGAAACTTCTAGCCATTACAATTGGGATGAACTGGGCGAATCAAGATATTGATTTTCTTTATTTGCATTTGCATCAGCACCGATTTCTGGATATTGTTTGGCTTGGTCGACCCAGAATCGATAGATAATGGATCTTTGATAACCCAATGACCGCAAAAATTATGGCATCTTTCGTCTTTGACGTCAATGGTGAACCAGCCTCTTCTTTTTCTTTGAGGTGATGATGTTGACGATTTTGGTGATGATGTTGGTGATGGTTGCCGGAGACATAATGTATCGTCGAAGTGTCCAAATGAAGATCGAAAGATTTCTTCTATTTCATCAGGAGATGGCATTTCTACATCGTCTTCCGGTCGTGGCAATAATTCTTCTTCACTGCAATCATTACTATTGCATCTGTCGCACGGCGGAGAATATGCGTCGTTATTTGATTTTCCAGGTGTCACTGGAACTTCTGGTTCACCATAAAGCGGGCTGAACCATGGTTCTTGTTCCTCATTACCCAGATTATCAATATGGTAATTTAGTGGCGCATACATAGGCGAGTATACCACGTCGTTACCGGGAGTAGGTAGTATATTTTCTTCGACAATGGGGTTTAAGCATTCATGATCTTCATTTTCTCCTTCGTCGGACGACAGGCATATAACTTCATCCTTGTTGTCCTTTCTCACAGGATCTTTACCCTTATTGGATGAGATATATTTATTCTTTAGTGGCGGTTGGTTCTCCTTGCAAACATTTTCCGTCGTCTTTTCCTGCAATTTCTCTTTGTAGGGTTTTGCAGAGCTCATACGAAAATATGTTGCCGTTTTTCTGGGTTGGTTGCATGTCTTTCTCTTTTTGCTGGTTGTTGGCATCTCGTCATCAATAAATATGGTTCGACGAACCTTCGCTTTCTCTTCTTCCATACGTTTTCGGAACTTCTTGCTGGTGTCATCGAATTTCTTCTTACCGTCCATTTTTCTTTTTATTTCTGTCGGTCGTCTAAGGAATAGTTAAAAAGAATATAGAATTAGTAATAAGAAATACTAATTTATTTATGAGAATTGCGCGATTATTGTCTTGATTGTTCGGTTAGCTCTTTCAGTAGGATTTTCCTGATTTATTTATGCCTAATTCATTTAGAAAACGTTTAAAATTCCTTGAGGTAAATTGTGTTCCATTATCTGTTATTAAGACTTTAGGAATACCATATCGAGAAAGTATTCGTTCACGAAATGACTTTATTACTCCATCTGTAGTAGCTTTACGCATCGCCACCAACTCAGTCCACTTGAAAAATTTATCAAAGAAAACCAATAACATAGTATTTCCATGTTTTGACCTGGGCAAGGGACCTACAAAGTCAGCGCAAAGGGTAGCCCATGGTTCATCAGCCAATCTTGTTAACATTTCTCCAACTGGTTTCTGTTGACTTATCTTGTAACGTTGACAGGACATACATCGTCGAATATAACGATTTACATCTCTCGACATTCCCGGCCAATAGTAACGGTTAGCGATTCTATTTATTGTTTTACGTATTCCTAGGTGTCCAGCAGTGGCACTGTCATGATTTTCTTGAAGAACTCTATTCCTTAGATCTACAGCGACACATAATTTCCACGAAGTACCATCTACATCTCTTAACTCTTGTGGGAAATGGCGGTATAGTTGATTTTCAACAATTGCGTAATCAGAGTATTTTATAGGGTTCTCTTTCACCTTCTTCTTCATTTTCTGAATCCACGCGCATTCGTTTGTTTTTAATGGTTCACAGTTAACTAAGTTTGCAACTTCTACTGGATTGCGTGATAGTGCGTCAGCGACGATGTTGTGTTTACCTTTTCTATATTTTACTGTAAAATTGTATTGTTGTAGTTCAAGTGCCCATCGGGCCAATCTGCCGGCAGGACTCTCTGTAGAATTTAGCCACTTTAAAGCTAGATGATCGGTGATGACTACGAATTTATAACCTTCTACATAAGCTCGCATTTTCCGAATGCCCCATAAAATGGCCAAGCATTCCTTTTCAGTCGCTGAATAGTTCTTCTCCGCTCCGTTGAGATGACGACTAGCATAAGCTATTACTCTTTCACTACCTTCAATTTCTTGAGTTAAAACAGCTCCTAATCCATAGTTACTAGCATCCGTTTGTAATGTAAATGTTTTTGCAAAATCCGGACATGCTAATACCGGTGCTTTCGAAAGTTTGGTTTTTAATAATTCAAATGATTGTTGCTGATCAGCTTCCCATCTCCAGTGTTTACCTTTCTTTAATAGTTGTGTTAACGGTTGCGATATGGTTGCGAAATCTGGTACGAATCTACGATACCACGAGGCAATTCCTAAAAATCTTCTAACATCTTTAACATTCTTCGGGACTTGAATTTTTGCGATTGCGGATACCTTATCCGGATCAGTTTTTATACCTTCCTCACTCACAACATGTCCCAAATATTTTGTTTCACTTTTGAAGAATTTACATTTCTCTACATTAATTTTTAAATTTGCATTTCTCAGTCTATGAAAGACTTCTTTTAGGTTATTCATATGTTCTTCTAGAGTTTTTCCTACTACAATGATATCATCAAGGTATGCGAAAGCATGGGGTTCCATTTCGGGTCCGATTATACTATCTAATGCACGTTGGAAAGTTGCTGGCGCAGAATGAAGTCCAAATGGCATTACTCGCCACTGGTATAAACCACGGCCAGGAACAGCAAAAGCAGTGAACTTTTTACTATCCTCATCCATTGGTATCTGCCAATATCCATTTTTTAAATCTAGACTACTGATATATTTTGCTTCTCGAAGTCGGTTTAAAATACTGTCTATACGTGGGAGAGGGTATGCATCAGGTACTGACCTAGCATTTAATTGTCGAAAATCCATACATGTTCTCCAGGTTCCGTTTTTCTTCTTTACAAGGGTGATTGGAAAGCAATATGGGCTATGTGACGGTTCTATACATCCTTGTGAAATTAATTTGTTGATTTCAGCATCAATTATATTTTGCATAGCAGGGTTTCTGGGGGTGTAACGAATTTTAACAGGGCGATCATCCGTGACGATTATTTTATGAGTTGTAATTGTTGATAGACCATGCATATTTTGAAATTTGGACAGCTCATTTTCTAGAAATTTGTTGATGATATCTTGGGTTTCTTCCTTTAATATTATATTACTATCATGTTTACGTTCTCCATTGTCTTCTCGAGGTATCTCCTCATTGCTGATTTCATCCACACTCATGCACTTTGCTTCTGTCTTAGTACAGTCTAGTGTTAAACCAGCCATGTGAATAGTTGTATTGAAAATACGCATAAAATCTAATCCCACAATAATGTTTTCGCTAGTTTCTGACATCACTAGAAAATTACAAGTTTTTGAAATATTTCCTAGTACCACATTAAATTCTACGGCTCGTGATAAGGATCTGGCAGAGCCATCTGCCAATATTACATCGATGTCTTCATTTAAATACGTTGGATTTTTGCTAAGCGTTTTCACAAAATCTTCTTGGATAAAATTTCTACTCGCTCCGGTATCAATAGTTGCTTTGACGATTTTTCCACATAATAGTATTGAGGCGGTTAAACGCGAATCTTCACTTTGTAAACTAGTATTATTATTTGAGGGTTGCGTTTTCGGAGGCTCGTCGTCCCTCAGTTCCGACGACCTCCAGAAGCATTTCCCGAGCGGTTATTATTATTACTAGAGCAACTTGCTGCATAATGTCCAGGGTTACCGCAACGATAGCAATTATTTTCTGGGCCTATTGTAGTACTGGCTAAAGCACGTGGGTTTTCTACGCGAGTTTGTGAATGTGTTGATGGAATGCTTTCTAAATCTTCAGCTAATGTTATTAATTCAGCTAAGGATGAGAAATCTTTTCGTTTAATATACCACTGATAGTCTGGAAGAGCATTTTGAAATATTCGCTGCAACTTTTGTTCTTCTGATAAGTTAGAATGGCGCATTAAATTTTGAATTGATAAAACATAATTTTTAAAAACTTCTCTTGGACGTTGAATTCTTTTACGGATTTCATCTTCTAATTTCTCAAAATATCTCGAAGGTAGAAAAAATGATAAAAAATCGGATTTAAATGATCTCCATACTTGCCAGTGTCCATTGTTATTTCTAAACCAGATAAGTACTCTATCACGTAAAAATTCAGGCATAATTCGTGGAAATTGATTTAAAGGTACGTTATAAATTTCAGCTAATTCTTCTATTCGTTCGATGAATGCTAAAGGCTCCCGTCCTCCATCATACGAAAGTCCCCATTTTCTTACATATTCAATTAAATTTGTTTTGATGTTATCTGTGTCACAAGCTGGAACCGACACTGCTACTGATGGTTGACTAACCGGATGATTTAATTCTATTTTAACAGGTGAAGGGGTGGTACCGTTTCTCGAACCAGGTAACGCTAATGAATTTTGCTCATGTGTTAATTGTATCTCTAATAATCGTTTAGTTTCATCTTCGTCGTGTTCGGCGCTAATAAATTTCGCTAATCTCTTTCTGAGTTCTTCGACCGTTCCGACGGTATCTAATTTAAATTAATTTAAATAAGACGATAGTTCGTCACGTTTTAAAGTATATGCCCAACTTGATTTCAACATATTATATTATTTTTTATTTTTTTTTCACCGTAATTCTTTTATTTTTCTTATAAAACATAAAACAATGATAAAACACGATTCCACGCACAATTAAAGTTTTTAATTCAGTTAGTTCTATTTGTTTTTAATTCTTGTTTCCTTTCGCGATCATTATTTTATAATAATATTTTTCTTTTAACACAGTTCTCTTATTATGTTCTTTTTGTTCAATCATTCACAGTTTTGATTCAGTCTACTTTTGTTTTTTTTTTTTTTGTAAACTCCCTTTTTTTTTTTTTTTTTTTAACACCACTTTCTTAATCTCTCGGTCCCTGCTCGGGCGCCATTGTAACGTTGTCTCTGGCTGGGGTATACTTGCCGGTGCCAGTGGTTCATTACAAAAATTTATATTTTGTAGACCGAGAGAAATAAGAACAACACGTATTTTTCACAACGTTATAAAGTTTATTTCTCACTTAAACCTCAACCTTGCTTCATGGAGTTCTCACAAGCAGATACACTCTTGCGGTCCAACCACGAGAGTAACACTAGCGGAGAAACTCCCCCACGTCAGATAAGTGTGTTGTTGGGATAAATTATTTGCCAGCGGTCCAACCACCGTACAAGTAACTTGTCTTACCTAACTCGAAGCTCGGCGAAGACTGACTCCCACTACTTAACTATGACTCCTTTTATATTAAATTTTCGCAGTCAAGTACATGGTTGCTTATTTTAAAGGTTTACGATCTTAACTAAGTAGGATTCTTACACCTAGATGGCATTGCTTAACCATATAAACGTTAAATTTAAAAAATTCTATAAAGTAATTTAAATTTATTTTACACCCAGGTGGCGTTGCATAAATAAGTAAATAGTCGTTAAATTATAAAACAAAGAAAAGTATTTTTAATTCGATTATTAAATATAAATAAAATAATAATAAAAAATAATTGTACGTTAAAAACGAGGCGACGACTTTTAACGTTACAGACCCCACAATAAAAACTCAACCAAAATAACAAAATATAATAAAATATCAAATTGAAGATTCGTATATATAACAGACCGCTAGTAAAAAAAAACTATTTATCTCTATGATAAATATTAGCAAAATACTAGAAGAAATTCCTCCTCTTTCCCAAAGGAAAACTAAAAAAAAATCAATTCTAAAGAAAGGAAGTAAAGATTCAAAAACTAAATCCAAAACGTTCGTAACGACAAAGCTAAAACGTTCTACAAAAACTCAAAATCCAAATCCAAAAGAACCAAAGATAAATCTTGAAATCTCAAATTAAATAAAGTCTTACTATCGGCGGTGTATTTCAGGAAAGTAAAGTTTGCAGGTAATGTAAAAAAATGTATTATAGTTCGTAGATACGTTTCTAATTGTTTCTTTTCTATTTTGGTTTCAGGAGATGCAGACAAGAAAAACTAAAATGGATAAAATTTTAGTAGTTGTTTCCCACAGAAAAACTTTTAAAGGTGCAACTAGAAGATGGTTTGATAACCTAGAACCTGTAGGACTACCCTTACTACTTCACTGCGGACAAAACGCATGTTTCTAAAACAAATACTCTATGGACTATTGTAAAAGAGGGGGCTGGCCTTAGCTATTCTTTCTTCACAACTTGAGCATTCTCAGATATGCTATGGAAAGCTATTCTGAGAGCCTCAAATTGTTTGGAAAGGATAGGCTGAAGAATCTATAATTCTGCATGACCATATTGTTCACACCACACGTCGCAACGCGAACTAGACTAAAATTGTCCTGTTGTCCGGGACTTACGTAGGTGTGTACAATATTGACCATGCACAATTATAGCTTCCCATCTATTGAAATGGAGAAAAGTAAAAACTAAATTTACTATTTCGTCCAACGACGTCGCAACAATTAGGGACTCTAGGTATGACCTAACAGGACTTACGTAGTCATGACTAAATAGGATTAGAAAACTAACAAAAGATCAGGCTACGGACCTACTCGGGCCCCACGTTGGGCGCCATTTATGTAGTGTAGTGGTTGTGCAAAACAAAAGAAACTAGTGTTGCCAGAGTGGTAGCGGCGCTGGTATGCTCGCGTTCGCCGGGCTTGGAGCTCGCCGGATGGGGGTGGTTCTTGCTACCATTCTAGACACCTACACACACACATAAAAACCATACCAGCTAAAAGAAATAAACGAAATCAAATATAAAGGGGCACCGAGTAGGTTTCTGTCTGTCTCCCTGATGAAACGTTCCTACGACCTATAACGGCTGGCAGATGTTGTGCCAGGATAAACCCTCCCACTCGGGATTGGATAATCCCGCCATGACATCCTAATATTAGGGATGTCCCAAAATTTACCCTGCAAACTTTCCTTTCCCTACTTACCGCCGCTTATATTGTTTAACCGATCATTTTAATTGATTAAGACTTTTTAAAAAATTTCATTTAAACATAATAAATGTTGGATTTTATTATCGAAATTATTCTCAAACAAACTTTAACAATATTAGATTTAAAATTTAGTTTAGTTTTTAATTTTAAGTTCAGATCTAGGCTTTACAATTTAGATTTAGTTTTATATTTAGGCTTTAAATTTAGAATTTAAATTTAGCTTTAGTTTTAGGTTTAAATTTAAGTTTTAAAATTTAAAATTTAGATTTAGCTTTAGTTTTAGGTTTAAATTTAGCTTTAGTTTTAGGTTTGAATTTAGGTTTAAATTTAGAATTTAAATTTAAATTTAGCTTTAGTTTTAGGTTTGAATTTAGCTTTAGGTTTAGATTTAAATTTAGCTTTAGTTTTAGGTTTGAATTTAGGTTTAAATTTAGAATTTAAATTTAAATTTAGCTTTAGTTTTAGGTTTGGATAGAGGTTTAACTATATGCACTCAAATTTATGCTTGCGTTTCAAAGTTCATAATTTCGCTCGGGGATAAACCGGATCTGGCAATTCTTTTTCTGCGGCAACTAGCTGGTTTACGGGAGGCAATTATAGAGCGGGAAAAGTTCTTTTGGCTGATGAGGCTTTCCTGTCCGTCCGTACTAGGGTCCGTTCGGGTAAACCAGGTAAGTAATTGAAAATATATTTTAAGTTAACACACCTTTTAAATAATTTTGCTTGTTTTCACAGGTTTTTTTTTGTTATAAATATATATGGCTAAGACCACCTGAGATCTCAAAATCACGCGTTACTTTGTAAGAGGCCTGAGCTCAACCCTGTTCGCGCACGTTTGGAAAAAAAAAACGCAAACGGAATGGATTCGATACGATGAATGATAGGTAAGCCTAGCAATACTAATATATATTTATTTAGTCTAACCTTTCCTTTTTTTTATAGAAAATTATTTAAAAAGGACACTCGTCCGGTCCGTCTTGTCGTCCGGGTGCAAACTCACAGAAGGTCGGAAAACCAAAAATTATACCAGAGCACCCCAGGCGTGGTGGTGCTGGAAAACAGCTTCTCCCTCGTTGGATGGAGTCGGTGTTGAAGTGGCTTTGCAGGTTTGTGTTTTGCTTTGTTTAATTTAAAATTTAGTTTTAAGTTTAGCTTTAAGTTTAGCTTTAAGTTTAATTAATTTTTTTTTTTTTAATAAAATTGATTTAATTTATATAAAAAAATAAAATCAAAAATTTAGTTTTTTTTTATGATGAGGCCACAGACTCCACCTTCTTCTTCTCTCCGAGCAAAAATCAAAAAGGACCGACATTTTTTCCTTTTGGCATCTAGAAACCTCGGTTACCAATATGGCTTCAACAAATTTTCAGCAATTTGTTTGCCTACATAAAATTTTTTCCTAAAGCTATTTGTTTTTGCTTTTATTCATCTTCTTCTTTCCAAAAAAAAAATCCCTTTTTCATTGTGTTGCCACCTGTTTAAGTTTCTTCTTCTTCTATTCAGTAGCTCTATTACAGGGTGCACACGACATATATATGTATGTATTTTCAAAATCCTTAAATCTTTCACACACATGCAAATTATTAAATATTGCTAAGCACTATAAAAATATAAAAGAAAATGGCGTTTATAATGTTCAATAAATCTTGGAATTGTAATAGATCTAAGCTGTTTAAATCTCGGGATTTTTCTATTTAAGACATGAGAAGACTTATTTCTACAAATATTTGATCAATTAGAAAAGTATTAATATAAAAGTAGCTGGTGGAGGGTATTTAAGATTCGGTTCAGCCGAATATAGCACTCTAACTTGTTATTGTATTATAGTTGCCATTTGCTTTGGTATATAATTTATTCCATAATATATTTTTAGAAAATGGCCAATTGGATAGATCGGTAGAATTATTTTCACAGCTTTAAAAACGCGGTAGTTTGAGGTTCCGATATGGTTGCAAATAACATTGACAGTTTTCATGCTATGACAGTAATTTATGCATCATTTTAAAGCATTGTGATTGCACTTTAATATGGTATATAATTTGTTGCATAATGTATGTTTTTACAAATTGGTCAATTTGATAGATCGGTAGAATTATTGTTCTATGTTTAATAAACGCTGTAATCTGAGGTTCCGATATGGTTGCAATTAACTATGGCAGTTTTCGTGCTAGGACAGTCATTTATGCATCATTTTAAAGCATTAAAATTGTCATTTGTTTTGGTATATAATTTATGCGTTCGTCTAAAAAATGGTCAATTTGAAGGATCGGTAGAATTATTGTTCTATGTTTAAAAACGCGGTAATTTGAGGTTCCGATATGGTTGCAAATAACTTTGACAGTTTTCGTGCTAGGGCAATAGTTTATGCATCATTTTAAAGCATTACAGTTGCACTTTATTTTGGTGTATAATTTGTGGCATAATGAATTTTTACAAAAATTGGAAAGATCGGTATATTTATTGGTACAGGTTCAAAAATTCGGTAATTTAAGGCTCCAATATGGTTGCAAATAACTTTGACAGTTTTCATACTAGGGCAATAGTTTATTCATCATTTTAAAGCATTACAGTTGCACTTTATATTGGTGTATAATTTGTGGCATAATGAATTTTTAAAAAATTGGATAGATCGGTATATTTATTGGTACTGGTTCAAAAATGCGGTAATTTAAGGCTCCGATATGGTTGCACATAACCTTTATAGTTTTCATGTTATAACAGTCGTTTATATATCTTTTTATACCCTCCACCACCATCAGTGGTGATAGAGGGTATATATAACTTTGTCATTCCGTGTGTAACACCAAGAAATATTCATCTGAGACCCAACAAAGTATATATATTCTGGGTCCTTATCAAATTCTGAGTCGATTTAGCTATGTCCGTCTGTCCGTCTGTCTGTGTAAAACACGCTCACGATAAAACGAAGCAATAGAGTTTAACCAAATTTACCCAAAATGTTCTTCATTTTCCTAAGTTGTTTGGTATTGAAAATGGGCAAAATCGGTTCACACCGGGAAAAGTTATGAATCAAAATTTAAAACAACCTCGAAAAAAATAAGCATTTTTTACACATTCTGATGTAATTTTCTCGAAAACTATGCAAGGTAATTCCATGAAAATCACCACACATTCGTTTCTGCACAAGAGCTTGATCCCTGCTGAAAATTTCCAGAATCGGTCCACAATTTCATATACCTCCCATACAAAAGTACATATTCCCGGAAAATGGGTTTTATGTTAATAACTTCCGTCAGAATGTTGATATCTTCACAAAATTTTACAAATTAAAATCTTATGTCAATAGAATTCTTCCAGAGGAAAAATTTTTTCGATCGGTCCATAATTGGACATAGCTCCCATACAAGGTCCCCTCCCGAAAATCACTTAAACTTTTGGATCGGTCCATAATTGGACATAGGTCCCATACAAGGTCCCCTTCCGAAAATCACTTAGACGCGCATAACTCATTACTTAATTAAGATATCCATATAAAATTTGGAACAAGTATTACTCATTTGCACAGAAATGTTACTGTGAAATTTTTTCCCGATCGGTCCATAATTGGTCATAGCTCTCATACTAGGTCCCCTCCAGAAAATCACTTAGATGAACAATATTCATTACCAAATAATGATATAGATACAGAATTTTGAAATTTTGTCTTTATATACATAATTGGTCATAGCTCCCATACAAGGTCCTTTTACGAAAATCTCTTAAACGCACATTACTCATTACCAAATAAAGCTATACTAAATTACGATATAGATACAAAATTTGACTGAAATATAACTTTTATGTACAGAAATTTAGCTTAAAGAATTTTTTACGATCGGTCTATAATTGATCTTATCTCCCATACTAGGAACTGCCCCTTAAAGCGCTTTAACCTTATTTAACTATTTGCATTATCAATTTGCGTAGAACAAAATTATATATATGTATGTATTTTCAAAATACTTAAATCTTTCACACACATGCAAATTATTAAATATTGCTAAGCACTATAAAAATATAAAAGAAAATGACGTTTATAATGTTCAATAAATCTTGGAATTGTAATAGATCTAAGCTGTTTAAATCTCGGGATTTTTCTATTTAAGACATGAGAAGACTTATTTCTACAAATATTTGATCAATTAGAAAAGTATTAATATAAAAGTAGCTGGTGGAGGGTATTTAAGATTCGGCTCAGCCGAATATAGCACTCTAACTTGTTATTGCATTATAGTTGCCATTTGTTTTGGTATATAATTTATTGCATAATATATTTTTAGAAAATGGCCAATTGGATAGATCGGTAGAATTATTTTCCCAGGTTTAAAAAGGAGGTAATTTGAGGTTCCGATATGATTGTGAATAACTTTGACAGTTTCATGCTATGACAGTCATTTATGCATCATTTTAAAGCATTATGATTGCACTTTAATTTGGTATATCATTTGTGGCATAATGTGTTCGTCTAAAAAATCGTCAATTTGATGGATCGGTAGAATTATTGTTCAATGTTTAAAAACGCTGTAATTTGAGGTTCCGATATGGTAGCAAATAACTTTGACGGTTTTCATGCTAGGGAAATAGTTTATGCACCATTTGAAAGCATTAAAATTGCCATTTGTTTTGGTATATAATTTATTGCATAATGTATTTTTAGAAAATGGTCAATTGGATAGATCGGTAGAATTATTTTCCCAGGTTAAAAAGGCGGTTATTTGAGGTTCCGATACGGTTGCGAATAACTTTGACAGTTTTGATGCTAGGGCAATAGTTTATGCATCATTTTAAAGCATTACAGTTGCACTTTATTTTGGTGTATAATTTGTGGCATAATGAATTTTTACAAAAATTTAATAGATCGGTATATTTATTGGTACAGGTTTAAAAATGCGGTAACTCAAGGCTCCGATATGGTTGCAAATAACTTTTATAGTTTTCATGTTATAACAGTCGTTTATATATCTTTGTATTGCATTATAGTTGCCATTTGTTTTGGTATATAATTTATTGCATAATATATTTTTAGAAAATGGCCAATTGGATAGATCGGTAGAATTATTTTCCCAGGTTTAAAAAGGCGGTAATTTGAGGTTCCGATATTGTTGCAAATAACATTGACAGTTTTCATGCTATGACAATCATTTATGCATCATTTTAAAGCATTATGATTGCACTTTAATATGGTATATAATTTGTAGCATAATGTGTGTTTTTACTAATTGGTCAATTTGATAGATCGGTAGAATTATTGTTCTATGTTTAATAAACGCTGTAATGTTTATGCACCATTTTAAAGCATTAAAATTGCCATTTGTTTTGGTATATAATTTATTGCATAATGTATTTTTAGAAAATGGCCAATTGGATAGATCGGAAGAATTATTTTCCCAGGTTTAAAAAGGCGGTAATTTGAGGTTCCGATATGGTTGTGAATCAGTCATTTATTCTTCATTTTAGAGCATTATGATTGCACTTTAATTTGGTATATCATTTGTGGCATAATGTGTTCTTCTAAAAAATGGTCAATTTGAAGGATCGGTAGAATTATTGTTCTATGTTTAAAAACGCGGTAATTTGAGGTTCCGATATGGTTGTAAATAACTTTAACAGTTTTCATGCTAGGGCAATATTTTATGCATCATTTTAAAGCATTACAGTTGCACTTTATTTTGGTGTATAATTTGCGGCATAATGAATTTTTACAAAAATTGGATAGGTCGGTATATTTATTGGTACAGGTTCAAAAATGCGGTAATTTAAGGCTCCGATTTGGTTGCAAATATCTATTATAGTTTTCATGTTATAACAGTCGTTTATATATCTTTTTATTGCATTATAGTTGCCATTTGCTCTGGTATATAATTTATTCCATAATATATTTTTAGAAAATGACCAATTGGATAGATCGGTAGAATTTTTTGCACAGTTTTAAAAACGCGGTAGTTTGATGTTCCGATATGGTTGCAAATAACATTGACAGTTCTCATGCTATTTATGCATCATTTTAAAGCATTATGATTGCACTTTAATATGGTATATAATTTGTTGCATAATGTGTGTTTTTACAAATTGGTCAATTTGATAGATCGGTAGAATTATTGTTCTATGTTTAATAAACGCTGTAATCTGAGGTTCCGACATGGTTGCAATTAACTTTGGCAGTTTTCGTGCTCATTTATGCACCATTTTAAAGCACTAAAATTGCCATTTGTTTTGGTATATAATTTATTGCATATTGTATTTTTAGAAAATGGCCAAATGGATAGATCGGTAGAACTATTTTCCCAGGTTTAAAAAGGCGGTAATTTGAGGTTCCGATATGGTTGCGAATAACTTTGACAGTTTTCATGCTATGACAATCATTTATGCATCATTTTAATGCATTACGATTGTACTTTACCTTGGTATATCATTTGTGGCAAAATGTGTTCTTCTAAAAAATTGTAAATTTTATGGATCGGTAGAATTGTTGTTCTATGTTTAAAAACGCTGTGATTTGAGGTTCCGATATGGTTGCAAATAACTTTGACAATTTTCATGCATCATTTTAAAGCATGACAGTTGCACTTTATTTTGGTATATAATTTGTGGTATAATGAATTTTTACAAAAATTGGATAGATCGGTATATTTATTGGTACAGGTTTAAAAGTGCGGTAATTCAAGGCTCCGATATGGTTGCAAATAACTTTTATAGTTTTCATGTTATAGCAGTCGTTTATATATCTTTTTATTGCATTATAGTTGCCATTTGTTTTGGTATATAATTTATTGCATAATATATTTTTAGAAAATGGCCAATTGGATAGATCGGTAGAATTATTTTCACAGCTTTAAAAATGCGGTACTTTGAGGTTCCGATATGGCTGTGAATAACATTGACAGTTTTCACGCTATGACAGTCATTTATGCATCATTTTAAAGCATTATGATTGCACTTTAATATGGTATATCATTTGTAGCATAATGTGTATTTTTACAAATTGGTCAATTTGATAGATCGGTAGAATTATTGTTCTATGTTAAATAAACGCAGTAATCTGAGGTTCCGATATGGTTGCAATTAACTTTTGCAGTTTTCGTGCTAGGACAGTCGTTTATGCACCATTTTAAAGAATTAAAATTGCCATTTGTTTTGGTATATAATTTATTGCATAATATATATTTAGAAAATGGCCAATTGGATAGATCGGTAGAATTATTTTCCCAGGTTTAAAAAGGCGGTAATTTGAGGTTCCCATATTGTTGTGAATAACTTTGACAGTTTTCATGCTATGACAGTCATTTATGCATCATTTTAAAGCATTATGATTGCACTTTAATATGGTATATAATTTGTAGCATAATGTGTGTTTTACTAATTGGTCAATTTGATAGATCGGTAGAATTATTGTTCTATGTTTAATAAACGCTGTAATCTGAGGTTCCGATATGGTTGCAATTAACTTTGGCAGTTTTCGTGCTAGGACAGTCGTTTATGCACCATTTTAAAGCATTAAAATTGCCATTTGTTTAGGTATATAATTTATTGCATAATGTATTTTTAGAAAATGGTCAATTGGATAGATCGGTAGAATCATTTTCCCAGGTTTAAAAAGGCGGTAATTTGAGGTTCCGATATGGTTGTGAATAACTTTGACAGTTTTCATGCTATGACAGTCACTTATGCATCATTTTAAAGCATTATGATTGCACTTTAATTTGGTATATCATTCGTGGCATAATGTGTTCGTCTAAAAAATGGTCAATTTGAAGGATCGGAAGAATTATTGTTCTATGTTTTAAAAACGCGGTAATTTGAGGTTCCGATATGGTTGCAAATAACTTTGACAGTTTTTATGCTAGGGCAATAGTTTACGCATCATTTTAAAGCATTAAAATTGCCATTTGTTTTGGTATATAATTTATTGCATAATGTATTTTTAAAAATAGCCAATTGGATAAATCGATAGAATTATTTTCCCAGGTTTAAAAACACGGTAATTTGAGGTTCCGGTTTTTAGAAAATGGCCAATTGGATAGATCGGTAGAATTATTTTCCCAGGTTTAAAACGGCGGTAATTTGAGGTTCCAATATGGTTGTGAATAACTTTGACAGTTTTCATGCTATGACAGCCATTTATTAATCATTTTAAAGCATTATGATTGCACTTTAATTTGGTATATCATTTGTGGCATAATGTGTTCGTCTAAAAAATGGTCAATTTGATGGATCGGTAGAATTATTGTTCTATGTTTAAAAACGCGGTAATTTGAGGTTCCGATATGGTTGTGAATAACTTTGACAGTTTTCATGCTATGACAGTCATTTATGCATCATTTTAAAGCATTATGATTGCACTTTATTTTGGTGTATAATTTGTGGCATAACGAATTTTTGCAAAAATTGGATAGATCGGTATATTTATTGGTACAGGTTTAAAAATGCGTTAATTTAAGGCTCCGATATGGTTGCAAATAACTTTTATAGTTTTCATGTTATAACTATCGATTATATATCTTTTTATTGCATTATAGTTGCCATTTGTTTTGGTATATTATCTATTGCATAATATATTTTTAGAAAAAGGCCAATTTAATAGATCGGTAGAATTATTTTCACAGCTTTAAAAAGACGGTAATTTGAGGTTCCGATATGGTTGTGAATAACTTTGACAGTTTTCATGCTATGACAGTCATTTATGCATCATTTTAAAGCATTATAATTGCACTTTAATTTGGTATATCCTTCGTGGCATAATGTGTTCGTCTAAAAAATGGTCAATTTGAAGGATCTGTAGAATTATTATTCTATGTTTAAAAACGCGGTAATTTGAGGTTCCGATATGGTTGCAAATAACTTGACAGTTTTCATGCTAGGGCAATAGTTTATGCATCATTTTAAAGCATTACAGTTGCACTTTATTTTGGTGTATAATTTGTGGCATAACGAATTTTTACAAAAATTGGACAGATAGGTATATTTATTGGTACAGGTTTAAAAATGCGGTAATTCAAGGCTCCGATATGGTTGCAAATAACTTTTATAGTTTTCATGTTTAACAGTCGATTATATATCTTTTATTGCATTATAGGTGCCATTTGTTTTGGTATATAATTTATTGCATAATATATATTTAGAAAAAGGCCAATTGGATAGATCGGTAGAATTATTTTCACAGCTTTAAAAAGACGGTAATTTGAGGTTCCGATATGGTTGCAAATAACATTGACAGTTTTCATGCTATGACAGTAATTTATGCATCATTTTAAAGCATTATGATTGCATTTTAATATGGTATATTATTTGTAGCATAATGTGTGTTTTTACTAATTGGTCAATTTGATAGGTCGGTAGAATTATTGTTCTATGTTTAATAAACGCTGTAATCTGAGATTCCGAAATGGTTGCAATTAACTTTGGCAGTTTTCGTGCTAGACAGTTGTTTATGCACCATTTTAAAGCATTAAAATTGCCATTTGTTTTGCTACTATAATTTATTGCATAATGTATTTTTAGAAATGGCCAATTGGATAAATCGGTAGAATTATTTTCCCAGGTTTTAAAAACGCGGTAATTTGAGGTTCCGATATGGTTGTGAATAACTTTGATATGGTATATCATTTGTAGCATAATGTGTGTTTTTACTAATTGGTCAATTTGATAGATCGGTAGAATTATTGTTCTATGTTTAATAAACGCAGTAAGTCATCTGAGGTTTCCGTTATGGTTGCAATTAACTTTGGCAGTTTTCGTACTAGGACAGTCGTTATGCACAATTTAACGAATTGAAATTGCCATTTGTTTTGGTATATAATTAATTGCATAATGTATTTTTAGAAAATGACCAATTGGTAGAATTATTTTCCCAGGTTTAAAAACGCGGTAATGAGGTGAGGTTCCGATATGGATGTGAATAACTTGACAGTTTTCATGCTATGACAGTCATTTATGCATCATTTATTGCATTACGATTGTACTTTAACTTGGTAATCATTTGTGGCATAAGTGTTCGTCTAAAAAATGCTCAATTTGATGGATCGGTA
>NW_023997133.1:0-26231 GCF_015586225.1 Lucilia sericata | reverse complement strand
ATAATGCTCTAAACTGATGCATAATGACTATCATAGCATGAAAACTGTCAAGTTTCACAACCATATCCGAAACCTCAAATTACCGCCTTTTTAAACCTGGGAAATAATTCTATCGATCTATCCAATTGGCCATCTTCTAAAAATACATTATGCAATATTGTATACCAAATCAATGGCAACTAATGCAATAAAAGATGTATAAACGACTGTTACATGAAAACTATAAAGTTAATTGCAACCATATCGGGGCCTTAAATTACCGCATTTTTAAACCTGTACCAATAAATACCGATCTATCCAATTTTTGTAAAAATTCATTATGCCAATTATACATAAAACAATGCACTGTAATGCTTTAAAATGATGCATAAATGACTGTCATAGCATGAAAACTGTCAAGTTATTCACACCATATCGGAACCTCAAATTCCCGCGTTTTTAAACCTGTGAAAATAATTCTACCGATTTATCCAATTGGCCATTTTCTAAAAATATTATGCAATAATTATATACCAAAACAATGGCAACTATAATGCAATAAAAAGATATATAAACGACTGTTATAACATGAAAACTATAAAAGTATTTGCAACCATATCGGAGCCTTGAATTACCGCATTTTTAACCTGTACCAATAAATATACCGATCTATCCAATTTTGTAAAAATTCATTATGCCACAAATTATACACCAAAATAAAGTGCAACTGTAATGCTTTAAAATGATGCGTAAACTATGCCCTAGCATGAAAACTGTCAAAGTTATTTGCAACCATATCGGAACTCAAATTACCGCGTTTTTAAACATAGAACAATAATTTCTACCGATCCATCAAATTGACCATTTTTTAGACGAACACATTATGCCACAAATGATATACCAAATTAAAGTGCAATTCATAATGCCTCTAAAACTGGTGCATAAATGACTGTCATAGCATGAAAAACTGTCAAAGTAATTCCAAACCATATCGGAACCCTCAAATTACCGCCTTTTTTTAAAACCTGGGAAAATAATTCTATCGACTATCCAATTGGCCATCTTCCTAAAAATACATTATGCCAATAGATTGTATACCAAAACAAATGGCAACTAAAATGCAATAAAAAGATGTATAAACGACTGTTATAACATGAAAACTATAAAAGTTATTGGCAACCATATCGGGGCCTTAAATTACCGCATTTTTAAACCTGTACCAATCTATCCATTTTTGTAAAAATTCATTATGCCACAAATTATACACAAAACAAAGTGCAACTGTAATGCTTTAAATGATGCATAAATGACTGTCATAGCATGAAAACTGTCAAAGTTATTCACAACCATATCGGAACCTCAAATTACCGCGTTTTTAAACCTGGGAAAATAATTCTACCGATTTATCCAATTGGCCGTTTTCCAAAAAATACATTATGCAATAAATTATATACCAAAGCAAATGGCAATTTTAATGCTTTAAATGGTGCATAAACGACTGTCCTAGCACGGAAAACTGCCAAAGTTAATTCCAGCCATATCGGAACCTCAGATTACCGCGTTTATTAAACATAGAACAATAATTCTACCGATCTATCAAATTCACCAATTAGTAAAAACACACATTATGCTACAAATTATATACCATATTAAAGTGCAATCATAATGCTTTAAAATGAAGCATAAATGACTGTCATAGCATGAAAATTGTCAATGTTATTTGCAACCATATCGGAACCTCAAATTACCGCCTTTTTAAAGCTGTGAAAATAATTCTACCGATCTATCCAATTGGCCATTTTCTAAAAATATATTATGCAATAAATTATATACCAAAACAAATGGCAACTATAATGCAATAAAAAGATATATAAACGACTGTTATAACATGAAAACTATAAAAGTTATTTGCAACCATATCGGAGCCTTGAATTACCGCATTTTTAAACCTGTACCAATAAATATACCGATCTATCCAACTTTTGTAAAATTCATTATGCCACAAATTATACACCAAAATAAAGTGTAACTGTAATGCTTTAAAATGATGCATAAACTATTGCCCTAGCATGAAAACTGTCAAAGTTATTTGCAACCATATCGGAACCTCAAATTACCGCGTTTTTAAACATAGAACAATAATTCTACCGATCCTTCAAATTGACCATTTTTTAGACGAACACATTGTGCCACAAATGATATACCAAATTAAAGTGCAATCATAATGCTTTAAAATGATGCATAAATGACTGTCATAGCATGAAAACTGTCAAAGTTATTCACAACCATATCCGAACCTCAAATTACCGCCTTTTTAAACCTGGGAAAATAATTCTACCGATCTATCCAATTGGCCATTTCTAAAAATACATTATGCAATAAATTATATACCAAAACAAATGGCAATTTTAATGCTTTAAAATGGTGCATAAACGACTGTCCTAGCACGAAAACTGCCAAAGTTAATTGCAACCATATCGGAACCTCAGATTACTGCTTTTATTAAACATAGAACAATAATTCTACCGATCTATCAAATTGACCAATTTGTAAAAATACACATTATGCTACAAATGATATACCATATTAAAGTGAAATCATAATGCTTTAAAATGATGCATAATGACTGTCATAGCGTGAAAACTGTCAATGTTATTTGCAGCCATATCGGAACCTCAAACTACCGCGTTTTTTAAAGCTGTGAAAATAATTCTACCGATCTATCCAATTGGCCATTTCCAAAAATACATTACGGAATAAGTTATATACCAAAGCAAATGGCAACTATAATGCAATAAAAAGATATATAAACGACTGTTATAACATGAAACTATAAAAGTTATTTGCAACCATATCGGAGCCTTAAATTACCGCATTTTTGAACCTGTACCAACAGGTCAGAACAATAATTCTACCGATCCTTCAAATTGACCATTTTTTAGACGAACACATTGTGTCACAAATGATATACCAAATTAAAGTGCAATCATAATGCTTTAAAATGATGCATAAATGACTGTCATAGCATGAAAACTGTCAAAGTTATTCACACCATATCGGAACCTCAAATTAACCGCCTTTTTTAAACCTGGGAAAATAATTCTACCGATCTATCCAATTGGCCATTTTCTAAAAAACATTATGCAATAAATTATATACCAAAACAAATGGCAATTTTAATGCTTTAAAATGGTGCATAAACGACTGTCCTAGCACGAAAACTGCCAAAGTTAATTGCAACCATATCGGAACCTCAGATTACTGCGTTTATTAAACATAGAACAATAATTCTACCGATCTATCAAATTGACCAATTTGTAAAAATACACATTATGCTACAAATGATATACCATATTAAAGTGCAATCATAATGCTTTAAAATGATGCATAAATGACTGTCATAGCGTGAAAACTGTCAATGTTATTTGCAGCCATATCGGAACCTCAAACTACCGCGTTTTTAAAGCTGTGAAAATAATTCTACCGATCTATCCAATTGGCCATTTTCCAAAAATACATTATGGAATAAGTTATATACCAAAGCAAATGGCAACTATAATGCAATAAAAAGATATATAAACGACTGTTATAACATGAAAACTATAAAAGGTATTTGCAACCATATCGGAGCCTTAAATTACCGCATTTTTGAACCTGTACCAATAAATATACCGATCTATCCAATTTTTGTAAAAATTCATTATGCCACAAATTATACACCAAAATAAAGTGCAACTGTAATGCTTTAAAATGATGCGTAAACTAATGCCCTAGCATGAAAACTGTCAAAGTTATTTGCAACCATATCGGAACCTCAAATTACCGCGTTTTTAAACATAGAACAATAATTCTACCGATCCATCAAATTGACCATTTTTTAGACGAACACATTATGCCACAAATGATATACCAAATTAAAGTGCAATCATAATGCTCTAAACTGATGCGTAAATGACTGTCATAGCATGAAAACTGTCAAAGTAATTCACAACCATATCGGAACCTCAAATTACCGCCTTTTTAAACCTGGGAAAATAATTCTATCGATCTATCCAATTGGCCATCTTCTAAAATACATTATGCAATAGATTGTATACCAAAACAAATGGCAACTAAAATGCAATAAGAAGATGTATAAACGACTGTTATAACATGAAAACTATAAAAGTTATTTGCAACCATATCGGGGCCTTAAATTACCGCATTTTTAAACCTGTACCAATAAATATACCGATCTATCCAATTTTTGTAAAAATTCATTATGCCACAAATTATACACAAAACAAAGTGCAACTGTAATGCTTTAAAATGATGCATAAATGACTGTCATAGCATGAAAACTGTCAAAGTTATTCACAACCATATCGGAACCTCAAATTACCGCGTTTTTAAACCTGGGAAAATAATTCTACCGATTTATCCAATTGGCCGTTTTCCAAAAATACATTATGCAATAAATTATATACCAAAGCAAATGGCAATTTTAATGCTTTAAAATGGTGCATAAACGACTGTCCTAGCACGAAAACTGCCAAAGTTAATTGCAGCCATATCGGAACCTCAGATTACCGCGTTTATTAAACATAGAACAATAATTCTACCGATCTATCAAATTCACCAATTAGTAAAAACACACATTATGCTACAAATTATATACCATATTAAAGTGCAATCATAATGCTTTAAAATGAAGCATAAATGACTGTCATAGCATGAAAACTGTCAATGTTATTTGCAACCATATCGGAACCTCAAATTACCGCCTTTTTAAAGCTGTGAAAATAATTCTACCGATCTATCCAATTGGCAATTTTCTAAAAATATATTATGCAATAAATTATATACCAAAACAAATGGCAACTATAATGCAATAAAAAGATATATAAACGACTGTTATAACATGAAAACTATAAAAGTTATTTGAAACCATATCGGAGCCTTGAATTACCGCATTTTTAAACCTGTACCAATAAATATACCGATCTATCCAACTTTTGTAAAAATTCATTATGCCACAAATTATACACCAAAATAAAGTGCAACTGTAATGCTTTAAAATGATGCATAAACTATTGCCCTAGCATGAAAACTGTCAAAGTTATTTGCAACCATATCGGAACCTCAAATTACCGCGTTTTTAAACATAGAACAATAATTCTACCGATCCTTCAAATTGACCATTTTTTAGACGAACACATTGTGCCACAAATGATATACCAAATTAAAGTGCAATCATAATGCTTTAAAATGATGCATAAATGACTGTCATAGCATGAAAACTGTCAAAGTTATTCACAACCATATCGGAACCTCAAATTACCGCCTTTTTAAACCTGGGAAAATAATTCTACCGATTTATCCAATTGGCCATTTTCTAAAAATACATTATGCAATAAATTATATACCAAAACAAATGGCAATTTTAATGCTTTAAAATGGTGCATAAACGACTGTCCTAGCACGAAAACTGCCAAAGTTAATTGCAGCCATATCGGAACCTCAGATTACCGCGTTTATTAAACATATAACAATAATTCTACCGATCTATCAAATTCACCAATTAGTAAAAACACACATTATGCTACAAATTATATACCATATTAAAGTGCAATCATAATGCTTTAAAATGAAGCATAAATGACTGTCATAGCATGAAAACTGTCAATGTTATTTGCAACCATATCGGAACCTCAAATTACCGCCTTTTTAAAGCTGTGAAAATAATTCTACCGATCTATCCAATTGGCCATTTTCTAAAAATATATTATGCAATAAATTATATACCAAAACAAATGGCAACTATAATGCAATAAAAAGATATATAAACGACTGTTATAACATGAAAACTATAAAAGTTATTTGCAACCATATCGGAGCCTTGAATTACCGCATTTTTAAACCTGTACCAATAAATATACCGATCTATCCAACTTTTGTAAAAATTCATTATGCCACAAATTATACACCAAAATAAAGTGCAACTGTAATGCTTTAAAATGATGCATAAACTATTGCCCTAGCATGAAAACTGTCAAAGTTATTTGCAACCATATCGGAACCTCAAATTACCGCGTTTTTAAACATAGAACAATAATTCTACCGATCCTTCAAATTGACCATTTTTTAGACGAACACATTGTGCCACAAATGATATACCAAATTAAAGTGCAATCATAATGCTTTAAAATGATGCATAAATGACTGTCATAGCATGAAAACTGTCAAAGTTATTCACAACCATATCGGAACCTCAAATTACCGCCTTTTTAAACCTGGGAAAATAATTCTACCGATCTATCCAATTGGCCATTTTCTTAAAATACATTATGCAATAAATTATATACTAAAACAAATGGCAATTTTAATGCTTTAAAATGGTGCATAAACGACTGTCCTAGCACGAAAACTGCCAAAGTTAATTGCAACCATATCGGAACCTCAGATTACTGCTTTTATTAAACATAGAACAATAATTCTACCGATCTATCAAATTGACCAATTTGTAAAAACACACATTATGCTACAAATTATATACCATATTAAAGTGCAATCATAATGCTTTAAAATGATGTATAAATGACTGTCATAGCATGAAAACTGTCAATGTTATTTGCAACCATATCGGAACCTCAAATTACCGCCTTTTTAAAGCTGTGAAAATAATTCTACCGATCTATCCAATTGGCCATTTTCTAAACATATATTATGCAATAAATTATATACCAAAACAAATGGCAACTATAATGCAATAAAAAGATATATAAACGACTGTTATAACATGAAAACTTATAAAAGTTATTTGCAACCATATCGGAGCCTTGAATTACCGCATTTTTAAACCTGTACCAATAAATATACCGATCTATCCAACTTTTGTAAAAATTCATTATGCCACAAATTATACACCAAAATAAAGTGCAACTGTAATGCTTTAAAATGATGCATAAACTATTGCCCTAGCATGAAAACTGTCAAAGTTATTTGCAACCATATCGGAACCTCAAATTACCGCGTTTTTAAACATAGAACAATAATTCTACCGATCCTTCAAATTGTCCATTTTTTAGACGAACACATTGTGCCACAAATGATATACCAAATTAAAGTGCAATCATAATGCTTTAAAATGATGCATAAATGACTGTCATAGCATGAAAACTGTCAAAGTTATTCACAACCATATCGGAACCTCAAATTATCCGCCTTTTTAAACCTGGGAAAATAATTCTACCGATCTATCCAATTGGCCATTTTCTAAAAATACATTATGCAATAAATTATATAAATAAACAAATGGCAATTTTAATGCTTTAAAATGGTGCATAAACGACTGTCCTAGCACGAAAACTGCCAAAGTTAATTGCAACCATATCGGAACCTCAGATTACTGCGTTTATTAAACATAGAACAATAATTCTACCGATCTATCAAATTGACCAATTTGTAAAAATACACATTATGCTACAAATGATATACCATATTAAAGTGCAATCATAATGCTTTAAAATGATGCATAAATGACTGTCATAGCGTGAAAACTGTCAATGTTATTTGCAGCCATATCGGAACCTCAAACTACCGCGTTTTTAAAGCTGTGAAAATAATTCTACCGATCTATCCAATTGGCCATTTTCCAAAAATATATTATGGAATACATTATATACCAAAGCAAATGGCAACTATAATGCAATAAAAAGATATATAAACGACTGTTATAACATGAAAACTATAAAAGTTATTTGCAATCATATCGGAGCCTTAAATTACCGCATTTTTGAACCTGTACCAATAAATATACCGATCTATCAAATTTTTGTAAAAATTCATTATGCCACAAATTATACACCAAAATAAAGTGCAACTGTAGTGCTTTAAAATGATGCGTAAACTAATGTCCTAGCATGAAAACTGTCAAAGTTAGTTGCAACCATATCGGAACCTCAAATTACAGCGTTTTTAAACATAGAACAATAATTCTACCGATCCATCAAATTGACCATTTTTTAGACGAACACATTATGCCACAAATGATATACCAAATTAAAGTGCAATCATAATGCTCTAAACTGATGCATAAATGACTGTCATAGCATGAAAACTGTCAAAGTATTTCATAGCCAAATCGGAACCTCAAATTACCGCGTTTTTAAACATAGAACAATAATTCTACCGATCCTTCAAATTGTCCATTTTTTAGACGAAAATATTGTGCCACAAATGATATACCCAATTAAAGTGCAATCATAATGCTTTAAAATGATGCATAAATGACTGTCCTAGCACGAAAACTGCCAAAGTTAATTGCAACCATATCGGAACCTCAGATTACTGCTTTTATTAAACATAGAACAATAATTCTACCGATCTATCAAATTGACCAATTTGTAAAAACACACATTATGCTACAAATTATATACCATATTAAAGTGCAATCATAATGCTTTAAAATGATGCATAAATGACTGTCATAGCATGAAAACTGTCAAAGTAATTCACAACCATAACGGAACCTCAAATTACCGCCTTTTTAAACCTGGGAAAATAATTCTATCGATCTATCCAATTGGCCATCTTCTAAAAATACATTATGTAATGAATTATATACCAAAACAAATGGCAATTTTAATGCTTTAAAATGGTGCATGAACGACTGTCCTAGCACGAAAACTGCCAAAGTTAATTGCAGCCATATCGGAACCTCAGATTACCGCGTTTATTAAACATAGAACAATAATTCTACCGATCTATCAAATTCACCAATTAGTCAAAACACACATTATGCTAAAAATTATATACCATATTAAAGTGCAATCATAATGCTTTAAAATGAAGCATAAATGACTGTCATAGCATGAAAACTGTCAATGTTATCTGCAACCATATCGGAACCTCAAATTACCGCCTTTTTAAAGCTGTGAAAATAATTCTACCGATCTATCCAATTGGCAATTTTCTAAAAATATATTATGCAATAAATTATATACCAAAACAAATGGCAACTATAATGCAATAAAAAGATATATAAACGACTGTTATAACATGAAAACTATAAAAGTTATTTGCAACCATATCGGAGCCTTGAATTACCGCATTTTTAAACCTGTACCAATAAATATACCGATCTATCCAACTTTTGTAAAAATTCATTATGCCACAAATTATACAGCAAAATAAAGTGCAACTGTAATGCTTTAAAATGATGCATAAACTATTGCCCTAGCATGAAAACTGTCAAAGTTATTTGCAACCATATCGGAACCTCAAAAAACCGCGTTTTTAAACATAGAACAATAATTCTACCGATCCATCAAATTGACCATTTTTTAGACGAACACATTATGCCACAAATGATATACCAAATTAAAGTGCAATCATAATGCTCTAAACTGATGCATAAATGACTGTCATAGCATGAAAACTGTCAAAGTTATTCACAACCATATCGGAACCTCAAATTACCGCCTTTTTAAACCTGGGAAAATAATTCTACCGATCTATCCAATTGGCCATTTTCTTAAAATACATTATGCAATAAATTATATACCAAAACAAATGGCAATTTTAATGCTTCAAAATGGTGCATAAACGACTGTCCTAGCACGAAAACTGCCAAAGTTAATTGCAACCATATCGGAACCTCAGATTACTGCTTTTATTAAACATAGAACAATAATTCTACCGATCTATCAAATTGACCAATTTGTAAAAACACACATTATGCTACAAATTATATACCATATTAAAGTGCAATCATAATGCTTTAAAATGATGTATAAATGACTGTCATAGCATGAAAACTGTCAATGTTATTTGCAACCATATCGGAACCTCAAATTACCGCCTTTTTAAAGCTGTGAAAATAATTCTACCGATCTATCCAATTGGCCATTTTCTAAACATATATTATGCAATAAATTATATACCAAAACAAATGGCAACTATAATGCAATAAAAAGATATATAAACGACTTTTATAACATGAAAACTATAAAAGTTATTTGCAACCATATCGGAACCTCAAAAAACCGCGTTTTTAAACATAGAACAATAATTCTACCGATCCATCAAATTGACCATTTTTTAGACGAACACATTATGCCACAAATGATATACCAAATTAAAGTGCAATCATAATGCTCTAAACTGATGCATAAATGACTGTCATAGCATGAAAACTGTCAAAGTTATTCACAACCATATCGGAACCTCAAATTACCGCCTTTTTAAACCTGGGAAAATAATTCTACCGATCTATCCAATTGGCCATTTTCTTAAAATACATTATGCAATAAATTATATACCAAAACAAATGGCAATTTTAATGCTTCAAAATGGTGCATAAACGACTGTCCTAGCACGAAAACTGCCAAAGTTAATTGCAACCATATCGGAACCTCAGATTACTGCTTTTATTAAACATAGAACAATAATTCTACCGATCTATCAAATTGACCAATTTGTAAAAACACACATTATGCTACAAATTATATACCATATTAAAGTGCAATCATAATGCTTTAAAATGATGTATAAATGACTGTCATAGCATGAAAACTGTCAATGTTATTTGCAACCATATCGGAACCTCAAATTACCGCCTTTTTAAAGCTGTGAAAATAATTCTACCGATCTATCCAATTGGCCATTTTCTAAACATATATTATGCAATAAATTATATACCAAAACAAATGGCAACTATAATGCAATAAAAAGATATATAAACGACTTTTATAACATGAAAACTATAAAAGTTATTTGCAACCATATCGGAGCCTTGAATTACCGCATTTTTAAACCTGTACCAATAAATATACCGATCTATCCAACTTTTGTAAAAATTCATTATGCCACAAATTATACACCAAAATAAAGTGCAACTGTAATGCTTTAAAATGATGCATAAACTATTGCCCTAGCATGAAAACTGTCAAAGTTATTTGCAACCATATCGGAACCTCAAATTACCGCGTTTTTAAACATAGAACAATAATTCTACCGATCCTTCAAATTGTCCATTTTTTAGACGAACACATTGTGCCACAAATGATATACCAAATTAAAGTGCAATCATAATGCTTTAAAATGATGCATAAATGACTGTCATAGCATGAAAACTGTCAAAGTTATTCACAACCATATCGGAACCTCAAATTACCGCCTTTTTAAACCTGGGAAAATAATTCTACCGATCTATCCAATTGGCCATTTTCTAAAAATACATTATGCAATAAATTATATAAATAAACAAATGGCAATTTTAATGCTTTAAAATGGTGCATAAACGACTGTCCTAGCACGAAAACTGCCAAAGTTAATTGCAACCATATCGGAACCTCAGATTACTGCGTTTATTAAACATAGAACAATAATTCTACCGATCTATCAAATTGACCAATTTGTAAAAATACACATTATGCTACAAATGATATACCATATTAAAGTGCAATCATAATGCTTTAAAATGATGCATAAATGACTGTCCTAGCGTGAAAACTGTCAATGTTATTTGCAGCCATATCGGAACCTCAAACTACCGCGTTTTTAAAACTGTGAAAATAATTCTACCGATCTATCCAATTGGCCATTTTCCAAAAATATATTATGGAATACATTATATACCAAAGCAAATGGCAACTATAATGCAATAAAAAGATATATAAACGACTGTTATAACATGAAAACTATAAAAGTTATTTGCAACCATATCGGAGCCTTAAATTACCGCATTTTTGAACCTGTACCAATAAATATACCGATCTATCCAATTTTTGTAAAAATTCATTATGCCACAAATTATACACCAAAATAAAGTGCAACTGTAGTGCTTTAAAATGATGCGTAAACTAATGTCCTATCATGAAAACTGTCAAAGTTATTTGCAACCATATCGGAACCTCAAATTACAGCGTTTTTAAACATAGAACAATAATTCTACCGATCCATCAAATTGACCATTTTTTAGACGAACACATTATGCCACAAATGATATACCAAATTAAAGTGCAATCATAATGCTCTAAACTGATGCATAAATGACTGTCATAGCATGAAAACTGTCAAAGTATTTCATAGCCAAATCGGAACCTCAAATTACCGCGTTTTTAAACATAGAACAAAAATTCTACCGATCCTTCAAATTGTCCATTTTTTAGACGAAAATATTGTGCCACAAATGATATACCAAATTAAAGTGCAATCATAATGCTTTAAAATGATGCATAAATGACTGTCATAGCATGAAAATTGTCAAAGTTATTCACAGCCATATCGGAACCTCAAATTACCGCCTTTTTAAACCTGGGAAAATAATTCTACCGATTTATCCAATTGGCCGTTTTCTAAAAATACATTATGCAATAAATTATATACCAAAACAATTGGCAATTTTAATGCTTTAAAATGGTGCATAAACGACTGTCCTAGCACGAAAACTGCCAAAGTTAATTGCAGCCATATCGGAACCTCAGATTACCGCGTTCATTAAACATAGAACAATAATTCTACCGATCTATCAAATTCACCAATTAGTAAAAACACACATTATGCTACAAATTATATACCATATTAAAGTGCAATCATAATGCTTTAAAATGAAGCATAAATGACTGTCATAGCATGAAAACTGTCAATGTTATCTGCAACCATATCGGAACCTCAAATTACCGCCTTTTTAAAGCTGTGAAAATAATTCTACCGATCTATCCAATTGGCAATTTTCTAAAAATATATTATGCAATAAATTATATACCAAAACAAATGGCAACTATAATGCAATAAAAAGATATATAAACGACTGTTATAACATGAAAACTATAAAAGTTATTTGCAACCATATCGGAGCCTTGAATTACCGCATTTTTAAACCTGTACCAATAAATATACCGATCTATCCAACTTTTGTAAAAATTCATTATGCCACAAATTATACACCAAAATAAAGTGCAACTGTAATGCTTTAAAATGATGCATAAACTATTGCCCTAGCATGAAAACTGTCAAAGTTATTTGCAACCATATCGGAACCTCAAATTACCGCCTTTTTAAACATTGAACAATAATTCTACCGATCCTTCAAATTGACCATTTTTTAGACGAACACATTGTTCCACAAATGATATACCAAATTAAAGTGCAATCATAATGCTTTAAAATGATGCATAAATGACTGTCATAGCATGAAAACTGTCAAAGTTATTCACAACCATATCGGAACCTCAAATTACCGCCTTTTTAAACCTGGGAAAATAATTCTACCGATCTATCCAATTGGCCATTTTCTTAAAATACATTATGCAATAAATTATATACCAAAACAAATGGCAATTTTAATGCTTTAAAATGGTGCATAAACGACTGTCCTAGCACGAAAACTGCCAAAGTTAATTGCAACCATATCGGAACCTCAGATTACTGCGTTATTTAAACATAGAACAATAATTCTACCGATCTATCAAATTGACCAATTTGTAAAAATACCCATTATGCTACAAATGATATACCATATTAAAGTGCAATCATAATGCTTTAAAATGATGCATAAATGACTGTCATAGCGTGAAAACTGTCAATGTTATTTGCAACCATATCGGAACCTCAAATTACCGCGTTTTTAAAGCTGTGAAAATAATTCTACCGATCTATCCAATTGGCCATTTTCCAAAAATATATTATGGAGTAAATTATATACCAAAGCAAATGGCAACTATAATGCAATAAAAAGATATATAAACGACTGTTATAACATGAAAACTATAAAAGTTATTTGCAACCATACCGGAGCCTTAAATTACCGCATTTTCGATCCATCAAATTGACCATTTTTTAGACGAACACATTATGCCACAAATGATATACCAAATTAAAGTGCAATCATAATGCTCTAAACTGATGCATAAATGACTGTCATAGCATGAAAACTGTCAAAGTAATTCACAACCATATCGGAACCTCAAATTACCGCCTTTTTAAACCTGGGAAAATAATTCTACCGATCTATCCAATTGGCCATTTTCTTAAAATACATTATGCAATAAATTATATACCAACACAAATGGCAATTTTAATGCTTTAAAATGGTGCATAAACGACTGTCCTAGCACGAAAACTGCCAAAGTTAATTGCAACCATATCGGAACCTCAGATTACTGCTTTTATTAAACATAGAACAATAATTCTACCGATCTATCAAATTGACCAATTTGTAAAAACACACATTATGCTACAAATTATATACCATATTAAAGTGCAATCATAATGCTTTAAAATGATGCATAAATGACTGTCATAGCATGAAAACTGTCAATGTTATTTGCAACCATATCGGAACCTCAAATTACCGCCTTTTTAAAGCTGTGAAAATAATTCTACCGATCTATCCAATTGGCAATTTTCTAAAAATATATTGTGCAATAAATTATATACCAAAACAAATGGCAACTATAATGCAATAAAAAGATATATAAACGACTGTTATAACATGAAAACTATAAAAGTTATTTGCAACCATATCGGAGCCTTGAATTACCGCATTTTTAAACCTGTACCAATAAATATACCGATCTATCCAACTTTTGTAAAAATTCATTATGCCACAAATTATACACCAAAATAAAGTGCAACTGTAATGCTTTAAAATGATGCATAAACTATTGCCCTAGCATGAAAACTGTCAAAGTTATTTGCAACCATATCGGAACCTCAAATTACCGCATTTTTAAACATAGAACAATAATTCTACCGATCCTTCAAATTGACCATTTTTTAGACGAACACATTGTTCCACAAATGATATACCAAATTAAAGTGCAATCATAATGCTTTAAAATGATGCATAAATGACTGTCATAGCATGAAAACTGTCAAAGTAATTCACAACCATATCGGAACCTCAAATTACCGCCTTTTTAAACCTGGGAAAATAATTCTACCGATCTATCCAATTGGCCATTTTCTAAAAATACACTATGCAATAAATTATATACCAAAACAAATGGCAATTTTAATGCTTTAAAATGGTGTGTAAACGACTGTCCTAGCACGAAAACTGCCAAAGTTAATTGCAACCATATCGGAACCTCAGATTACTGCGTTTATTAAACATAGAACAATAATTCTACCGATCTATCAAATTGACCAATTTGTAAAAATACACATTATGCTACAAATGATATACCATATTAAAGTGCAATCATAATGCTTTAAAATGATGCATAAATGACTGTCATAGCGTGAAAACTGTCAATGTTATTTGCAGCCATATCGGAACCTCAAACTACCGCGTTTTCAAAGCTGTTAAAATAATTCTACCGATCTATCCAATTGGCCATTTTCTAAACATATATTATGCAATAAATTATATACCAAAACAAATGGCAACTATAATGCAATAAAAAGATATATAAACGACTGTTATAACATGAAAACTATAAAAGTTATTTGCAACCATATCGGAGCCTTGAATTACCGCATTTTTAAACCTGTACCAATAAATATACCGATCTATCCAACTTTTGTAAAAATTCATTATGCCACAAATTATACACCAAAATAAAGTGCAACTGTAATGCTCTAAAATGATGCATAAACTATTGCCCTAGCATGAAAACTGTCAAAGTTTTTTGCAACCATATCGGAACCTCAAATTACCGCGTTTTTAAACATAGAACAATAATTCTACAGATCCTTCAAATTGACCATTTTTTTTACGAACACATTGTGCCACAAGTGATATACCAAATTAAAGTGCAATCATAATGCTTTTAAATGATGCATAAATGACTGTCATAGCATGAAAACTGTCAAAGTTATTCACAACCATATCGGAACCTCAAATTACCGCCTTTTTAAACCTGGGAAAATAATTCTACCGATCTATCCAATTGGCCATTTACTAAAAATACATTGTGCAATAAATTATATACCAAAACAAATGGCAATTTTAATGCTTTAAAATGGTGCATAAACGACTGTCCTAGCACGAAAACTGCCAAAGTTAATTGCAACCATATCGAAACCTCAGATTACTGCGTTTATTAAACATAGAACAATAATTCTACCGATCTATCAAATTGACCAATTTGTAAAAATACACATTATGCTACAAATGATGTACCATATTAAAGTGCAATCATAATGCTTTAAAATGATGCATAAATGACTGTCATAGCGTGAAAACTGTCAATGTTATTTGCAGCCATATCGGAACCTCAAATTACCGCGTTTTTAAAGCTGTGAAAATAATTCTACCGATCTATCCAATTGGCCATTTTCCAAAAATATATTATGCAATAAATTATATACCAAAGCAAATGGCAACTATAATGCAATAAAAACATATATAAACGACTGTTATAACATGAAAACTATAAAAGTTATTTGCAACCATATCGGAGCCTTAAATTACCGCGTTTTTGAACCTGTACCAATGAATATACCGATCTATCCAATTTTTGTAAATATTCATTATGCCACAAATTATACACCAAAATAAAGTGCAACTGTAATGCTTTAAAATGATGCGTAAACTAATGCCCTAGCATGAAAACTGTCAAAGTTATTTGCAACCATATCGAAACCTCAAATTACCGCCTTTTTAAACATAGAACAATAATTCTACCGATCCATCAAATTGACCATTTTTTAGACGAAGACATTATGGCACAAATGATATACCAAATTAAAGTGCAATCATAATGCTCTAAACTGATGCATAAATGACTGTCATAGCATGAAAACTGTCAAAGTAATTCACAACCATATCGGAACCTCAAATTACCGCCTTTTTAAACCTGGGAAAATAATTCTATCGATCTATCCAATTGGCCATCTTCTAAAAATACATTATGCAATAAATTATATACCAAAACAAATGGCAACTATAATGCAATAAAAAGATATATAAACGACTGTTATAACATGAAAACTATAAAAGTTATTTGCAACCATATCGGGGCCTTAAATTACCGCATTTTTAAACCTGTACCAATAAATATACCGATCTATCCAATTTCTGTAAAATTCATTATGCCACAAGTTATACACCTAAATAAAGTGCAACTGTAATGCTTTAAAATGATGCGTAAACTAATGCCCTAGCATGAAAACTGTCAAAGTTATTTGCAACCATATCGGAACCTCAAATTACCGCGTTTTTAAACATAGAACAATAATTCTACCGATCCATCAAATTGACCATTTTTAGACGAACACATTATGCCACAAATGATATACCAAATTAAAGTGCAATCATAATGCTCTAAACTGATGCATAAATGACTGTCATAGCATGAAAACTGTCAAAGTTATTCACAACAATATCGGAACCTCAAATTACCGCCTTTTTAAACCTGGGAAAATAATTCTACCGATCTATCCAATTGGCCATTTTCTTAAAATACATTATGCAATAAATTATATACCAAAACAAATGGCAATTTTAATGCTTTAAAATGGTGCATAAACTACTGTCCTAGCACGAAAACTGCCAAAGTTAATTGCAACCATATCGGAACCTCAGATTACTGCTTTTATTAAACATAGAACAATAATTCTACCGATCTATCAAATCGACCAATTTGTAAAAACACACATTATGCTACAAATTATATACCATATTAAAGTGCAATCATAATGCTTTAAAATGATGCATAAATGACTGTCATAGCATGAAAACTGTCAAAGTTATTCACAACCATATCGGAACCTCAAATTACCGCCTTTTTAAACCTGGGAAAATAATTCTACCGATCTATCCAATTGGCCATTTACTAAAAATACATTGTGCAATAAATTATATACCAAAACAAATGGCAATTTTAATGCTTTAAAATGGTGCATAAACGACTGTCCTAGCACGAAAACTGCCAAAGTTAATTGCAACCATATCGGAACCTCAGATTACTGCGTTTATTAAACATAGAACAATAATTCTACCGATCTATCAAATTGACCAATTTGTAAAAATACACATTATGCTACAAATGATGTACCATATTAAAGTGCAATCATAATGCTTTAAAATGATGCATAAATGACTGTCATAGCGTGAAAACTGTCAATGTTATTTGCAGCCATATCGGAACCTCAAACTACCGCGTTTTTAAAGCTGTGAAAATAATTCTACCGATCTATCCAATTGGCCATTTTCCAAAATATATTATGGAATAAATTATATACAAAAGCAAATGGCAACTATAATGCAATAACAACATATATAAACGACTGTTATAACATGAAAACTATAAAAGTTATTTGCAACCATATCGGAGCCTTGAATTACCGCATTTTTAAACCTGTACCTATAAATATACCGACCTATCCAACTTTTGTAAAAATTCATTATGCCACAAATTATACACCAAAATAAAGTGCAACTGTAATGCTTTAAAATTATGCATAAATGACTGTCATAGCATGAAAACTGTCAAAGTTATTCACAACCGTGGCCGTTTTCTAAAAATACATTGTGCAATAAATTATATACCAAAACAAATGGCAATTTTAATGCTTTAAAATGGTGCATAAACGACTGTCCTAGCACGAAAACTGCCAAAGTTAATTGCAGCCATATCGGAACCTCAGATTACCGCGTTTATTAAACATAGAACAATAATTCTACCGATCTATCAAATTGACCAATTTGTAAAAACACACATTATGCTACAAATTATATACCATATTAAAGTGCAATCATAATGCTTTAAAATGATGCATAAATGACTGTCATAGCATGAAAACTCTCAATGTTATTTGCAACCATATCGGAACCTCAAATTACCGCCTTTTTAAAGCTGTGAAAATAATTCTACCGATCTATCCAATTGGCAATTTTCTAAAAATATATTATGCAATAAATTATATACCAAAACAAATGGCAACTATAATGCAATAAAAATATATATAAACGACTGTTATAACATGAAAACTATAAAAGTTATTTGCAACCATATCGGAGCCTTGAATTACCGCATTTTTAAACCTGTACCAATAAATATACCGATCTATCCAACTTTTGTAAAAATTCATTATGCCACAAATTATACACCAAAATAAAGTGCAACTGTAATGCTTTAAAATGATGCATAAACTATTGCCCTAGCATGAGAACTGTCAAA
The DNA here is from genome assembly GCF_015586225.1 of Lucilia sericata. Classification (NCBI taxonomy): domain Eukaryota; kingdom Metazoa; phylum Arthropoda; class Insecta; order Diptera; family Calliphoridae; genus Lucilia; species Lucilia sericata. Next base: position 7,140 of record NW_023997133.1, on the reverse strand, counting down.
GTTATTTGCAACCATATCGGAACCTCAAATTACCGCGTTTTTAAACATAGAACAATAATTCTACCGATCCATCAAATTGACCACTTTTTAGACGAACACATTATGCCACAAATGATATACCAAATTAAAGTGCAATCATAATGCTCTAAACTGATGCATAAATGACTGTCATAGCATGAAAACTGTCAAAGTTATTCACAACCATATCGGAACCTCAAATTACCGCGTTTTTAAACCTGGGAAAATAATTCTACCGATCTATCCAATTGGCCATTTTCTTAAAATACATTATGCAATAAATTATATACCAAAACAAATGGCAATTTTAATGCTTTAAAATGGTGCATAAACGACTGTCCTAACACGAAAACTGCCAAAGTTAATTGCAACCATATCGGAACCTCAGATTACTGCTTTTATTAAACATAGAACAATAATTCTACCGATCTATCAAATTGACCAATTTGTAAAAACACACATTATGCTACAAATTATATACCATATTAAAGTGCAATCATAATGCTTTAAAATGGTGCATAAATGACTGTCATAGCATGAAAACTGTCAATGTTATTTGCAACCATATCGGAACCTCAAATTACCGCCTTTTTAAAGCTGTGAAAATAATTCTACCGATCTATCCAATTGGCAATTTTCTAAAAATATATTATGCAATAAATTATATACCAAAACAAATGGCAACTATAATGCAATAAAAAGATATATAAACGACTGTTATAACATGAAAACTATAAAAGTTATTTGCAACAATATCGGAGCCTTGAATTACCGCATTTTTAAACCTGTACCTATAAATATACCGATCTATCCAACTTTTGTAAAAATTCATTATGCCACAAATTATACACCAAAATAAAGTGCAACTTTAATGCTTTAAAATGATGCATAAACTATTGCCCTAGCATGAAAACTGTCAAAGTTATTTGCAACCATATCGGAACCTCAAATTACCGCGTTTTTAAACATAGAACAATAATTCTACCGATCCTTCAAATTGACCATTTTTTAGACGAACACATTGTGCCACAAATGATATACCAAATTAAAGTGCAATCATAATGCTTTAAAATGATGCATAAATGACTGTCATAGCATGAAAACTGTCAAAGTTATTCACAACCATATCGGAACCTCAAATTACCGCCTTTTTAAACCTGGGAAAATAATTCTACCGATCTATCCAATTGGCCATTTTCTTAAAATACATTATGCAATAAATTATATACCAAAACAAATGGCAATTTTAATGCTTTAAAATGGTGCATAAACGACTGTCCTAGCACGAAAACTGCCAAAGCTAATTGAACCATATCGGAACCTCATATTACTGCGTTTATTAAACATAGAACAATAATTCTACCGATCTATTAAATTGACCAATTTGTAAAAGTACACATTATGCCACAAATGATATACCAAATTAAAGTGCAATCATAATGCTTTAAAATGATGCATAAATGACTGTCATAGCATGAAAACTGTCAAAGTTATTCACAACCATATCGGAACCTCAAATTACCGCCTTTTTAAACCTGGGAAAATAATTCTACCGATCTATCCAATTCGCCATTTTCTTAAAATACTTTATGCAATAAATTATATACCAAAACAAATGACAATTTTAATGCTTTAAAATGGTGCATAAACGACTGTCCTAGCACGAAAACTGCCAAAGCTAATTGAACCATATCGGAACCTCAGATTACCGCGTTTTTAAACATAGAACAATAATTCTACCGATTCATCAAATTGACCATTTTTTAGACGAACACATTATGCCACAAATGATATACCAAATTAAGTGCAATCATAATGCTCTAAACTGATGCATAAATGCATGAAAACTGTCAAAGTAATTCACAACCATATCGGAACCTCAAATTACCGCCTTTTTAAACCTGGGAAAATAATTCTATCGATGTATCCAATTGGCCATCTTCTAAAAATACATTATGCAATAAATTATATACCAAAACAAATGGCAACTAAAATGCAATAAAAAGATGTATAAACGACTGTTATAACATGAAAACTATAAAAGTTATTTGCAACCATATCGGGGCCTTAAATTACCGCATTTTTAAACCTGTACCAATAAATATACCGATCTATCCAATTTTTGTAAAAATTCATTATGCCACAAATTATACACAAAAACAAGTGCAACTGTATGCTTTAAAATGATGCATAAATGACTGTCATAGCATGAAAACCTGTCAAAGTTATTCACAACCATATCGGAACCTCAAATTACCGCCTTTTTAAACCTGGGAAAATAATTCTACCGATCTATCCAATTGGCCATTTTCTTAAATACATTATGCAATAAATTATATACCAACACAAATGGCAATTTTAATGCTTTAAAATGGTGCATAAACGACTGTCCTAGCACGAAAACTGCCAAAGTTAATTGCAACCATATCGGAACCTCAGATTACTGCTTTTTATTAAACATAGAACAATAATTCTACCGATCTATCAAATTGACCAATTTGTAAAAACACACATTATGCTACAAATTATATACCATATTAAAGTGCAATCATAATGCTTTAAAATGATGCATAAATGACTGTCATAGCATGAAAACTGTCAATGTTATTTGCAACCATATCGGAACCTCAAATTACCGCCTTTTTAAAGCTGTGAAAATAATTCTACCGATCTATCCAATTGGCAATTTTCTAAAAATATATTGTGCAATAAATTATATACCAAAACAAATGGCAACTATAATGCAAATAAAAAGATATATAAACGACTGTTTATAACATGAAAACTATAAAAGTTATTTGCAACCATATCGGAGCCTTGAATTACCGCATTTTTAAACCTGTACCAATAAATATACCGATCTATCCAACTTTTGTAAAAATTCATTATGCCGCAAATTATACACCAAAACAAAGTGCAACTGTAATGCTTTAAAATGATGCATAAACTATTGCCCTAGCATGAAAACTGTCAAAGTTATTTGCAACCATATCGGAACCTCAAATTACCGCGTTTTTAAACATAGAACAATAATTCTACCGATCCTTCAAATTGACCATTTTTTAGACGAACACATTGTGCCACAAATGATATACCAAATTAAAGTGCAATCATAATGCTTTAAAATGATGCATAAATGACTGTCATAGCATGAAAACTGTCAAAGTTATTCACAACCATATCGGAACCTCAAATTACCGCCTTTTTAAACCTGGGAAAATAATTCTACCGATCTATCCAATTGGCCATTTTCTAAAATACATTATGCAAACCAAAACAAATGGCAATTTAATGCTTTAAAATGGGCATAAACGACTGTCCTAACACGAAAACTGCCAAAGTTAATTGCAACCATATCGGAACCCTCAGATTTACTGCTTTTATTAAACATAGAACAATAATTCTACCGATCTATCAAATTGACCAATTTGTAAAAACACACATTATGCTACAAATTATATACCATATTAAGTGCAATCATATGCTTTAAAATGGTGCATAAATGACTGTCATAGCATGAAAACTGTCAATGTTATTTGCAACCATATCGGGAACCTCAAATTACCGCCTTTTTTAAAGCTGTGAAAAATAATTCTACCGATCTATCCAATGGCAATTTTCTAAAAATATATTATGCAATAAATTATATACCAAAACAAATGGCAACTATAATGCAATAAAAGATATATAAACGACTGTTATAACATGAAAACTATAAAAGTTATTTGCAACAATATCGGAGCCTTGAATTACCGCATTTTTAAACCTGTACCTATAATATACCGATCTATCCAACTTTTGTAAAAATTCATTATGCCACAAATTATACACCAAAATAAAGTGCAACTTTAATGCTTTAAAATGATGCATAAACTATTGCCCTAGCATGAAAACTGTCAAAGTTATTTGCAACCATATCGGAACCTCAAATTAACCGCGTTTTTAAAATCATAGAACAATAATTCCTACCGATCCTTCAATTGACCATTTTTAGACGAACACATTGTGCCACAAATGATATACCAAATTAAAGTGCAATCATAATGCTTTAAAATGATGCATAAATGACTGTCATAGCATGAAAACTGTCAAAGTTATTCACAACCATATCGGAACCTCAAATTACCGCCTTTTTAAACCTGGGAAAATAATTCTACCGATCTATCCAATTCGCCATTTTCTAAAATACATTATGCAATAAATTATATACCAAAACAAATGCAATTTAATGCTTTAAAATGGTGCATAAACGACTGTCCTAGCACGAAAACTGCCAAAGCTAATTGAACCATATCGGAACCTCAGATTACCGCGTTTTTAAACATAGAACAATAATTCTACCGATCATCAAATTGACCATTTTTTAGACGAACACATTATGCCACAAATGATATACCAAATTAAAGTGCAATCATAATGCTTAAAATGATGCAAAATGCATGAAAACTGTCAAAGTATTCACAACCATATCGGAACCTCAAATTACCGCCTTTTTAAACCTGGAAAATAATTCTCGATGTATCCAATTGGCCATCTTCTAAAAATACATTATGCAATAAATTATATACCAAAACAAATGGCAACTAAATGCAATAAAAAGATGTATAACGACTGTTATAACATGAAAACTATAAAAGTTATTTGCAAACACCATATCGGGGGCCTTAAATTACCCGCATTTTTAAACCTGTACCAATAACTATACCGATCTATCCAATTTTTGTAAAAATTCATTATGCCACAAATTATACACAAAAACAAAGTGCAACTGTAATGCTTAAAATGATGCATAAATGACTGTCATAGCATGAAAACTGTCAAAGTTATTCACACCATATCGGAACCTCAAATTACCGCCTTTTTAAACCTGGGAAAATAATTCTACCGATCTATCCAATTGGCCATTTTCTTAAAATACATTATGCAATAAATTATATACCAAACAAATGGCAATTAATGCTTTAAAATGGTGCATAAACGACTGTCCTAGCACGAAAACTGCCAAAGTTAATTGCAACCATATCGGAACCTCAGATTACGCTTTTTAAACTAGAACAATAATTCTACCGATCTATCAATTGACCAATTTGTAAAAAACATTATGCACAAATTATATACCATAAAAGTGCAATCATAATGCTTTAAAATGATGCATAAATGATGTCATAGCATGAAAACTGTCAAGTTATTTGCAACCATATCGGAACCTCAAATTACCGCTTTTTAAACTGTGAAAATAATTCTACCGATCTATCCAATTGCAATTTTAAAAATATATTGTGCAATAAATTATATACCAAACAAAGGCAATCTATAATGCAATAAAAGATATATAAACTGTAACATGAAAACTGTAAAGTTATTGCAACCATATCGGACCTCAAATTACCGCTTTTTAAACCTGTAAATAATATACCGATCTATCCAATTTTGTAAAAATTCATTATGCAAATATACCAAAACAAAATGGCAATTTAATGCTTTAAAATGATGCATAAAACTGTCCTAGCATGAAAACTCAAAGTTTATTGCAACCATATCGGAACCTCAAATTACCGCTTTTTAAACATAGAATAATTCTACCGATCATCAAATTGACCATTTTTAAAAACACATTATGCCACAAATATATACCAATTAAAGTGCAATCATAATGCTTTAAATGATGCATAAATGACTGTCATAGCATGAAAACTGTCAAGTTATTTGCAACCATATCGGAACCTCAAATTACCCTTTTTAAAGCTGGAAAATAATTCTACCGATCTATCCAATTGGCAATTTTCTAAAAATATATTATGCAATAAATTATATACCAAAACAAATGGCAATTATAATGCAATAAAAAGATATATAAACGACTGTTATAACATGAAAACTATAAAAGTTATTTGCAACCATATCGGAGCCTTGAATTACCGCATTTTTAAACCTGTACCAATAAATATACCGATCTATCCAACTTTTGTAAAAATTCATTATGCCACAAATTATACACCAAAATAAAGTGCAACTGTAATGCTTTAAAATGATGCATAAACTATTGCCCTAGCATGAAAACTGTCAAAGTTATTTGCAACCATATCGGAACCTCAAATTACCGCGTTTTTAAATATAGAACAATAATTCTACCGATCCTTCAAATTGACCATTTTTTAGACGAACACATTGTGCCACAAATGATATACCAAATTAAAGTGCAATCATAATGCTTTAAAATGATGCATAAATGACTGTCATAGCATGAAAACTGTCAAAGTTATTCACAACCATATCGGAACCTCAAATTACCGCCTTTTTAAACCTGGGAAAATAATTCTACCGATCTATCCAATTGGCCATTTTCTAAAAATACATTATGCAATACCAAAACAAATGGCAATTTTAATGCTTTAAAATGGTGCATAAACGACTGTCCTAGCACGAAAACTGCCAAAGTTAATTGCAACCATATCGGAACCTCAGATTACTGCGTTTATTAAACATAGAACAATAATTCTACCGATCTATCAAATTGACCAATTTGTAAAAATACACATTATGCTACAAATGATATACCATATTAAAGTGCAATCATAATGCTTTAAAATGATGCATAAATGACTGTCATAGCGTGAAAACTGTCAATGTTATTTGCAGCCATATCGGAACCTCAAACTACCGCCTTTTTAAAGCTGTGAAAATAATTCTACCGATCTATCCAATTGGCCATTTTCCAAAAATATATTATGGAATAAATTATATACCAAAGCAAATGGCAACTATAATGCAATAAAAAGATATATAAACGACGTTATAACATGAAAACTATAAAAGTTATTTGTAACCATATCGGAGCCTTAAATTAACGCATTTTTTAGCCTGTACCAATAAATATACCGATCTATCCAATTTTTGTAAAAATTCATTATGCCACAAATTATACACCAAAATAAAGTGCAACTGTAATGCTTTAAAATGATGCGTAAACTAATGCCCTAGCATGAAAACTGTCAAAGTTATTTGCAACCATATCGGAACCTCAAATTACCGTGTTTTTAAACATAGAACAATAATTCTACCGATCTATCAAATTGACCATTTTTTAGACGAACACATTATGCCACAAATGATATACCAAAT
>NW_023997132.1:0-26030 GCF_015586225.1 Lucilia sericata | reverse complement strand
GTTAAAAAAGCTGCACTTGAAAGTACATATATAGAACTTCTATAATAGAAGAAGTCAAGGAATCAATAACAAAACTTGAAAGAACATGTAGGGTTTTTATGTTGGAATTTAGATCTACATCTTACGCTCTTCGAAGCCGAAGTTTTATGCTAATGAAACACAATCCACCGATGCTTCAATAAGGGCAATTGCTTAAACAACATAACTAGATCTCTCTTAACAATGCCATCGGGCGGACCATTTCGGCGTGATGCTGAAACACAAGTTACTGTCAGCCACCAACGCATTAGTCACAGAACTTTCCCTAAATCATATTTGGGTAAGGATACATCTGGTAGTTAATGTTCATATTGGGTTCTCAGACAGTATAATTTCCCGACAGACCCGAAGGAAATTTAACTCAAAACCATAGTAGAAATGGACTCACTTAAACCATCTCTGTCTAAACGTGTGTATCCATATTGGGTGGCTTAGTAAACTGTAAGCTTCTATTCAATACTCTTAAACCTGACGTAAGTTGAATGATAAAAAGTACTTCACGTATTCCGTCGCAGAACCCATAATGTCAGGAGCCCATACTTCAAAGAAAGTTGACAGTTTCCGGCTAGACGAGAGCTAATGTAATGTAATCCAGGAAGTTAATCCGCAAAGTAGTGATGCAAAACTAACATCGGCGACTATAGATTTGGGGAATCCTATATCTGGTAGTTACCAATGCCGGCATCTTGCTGGATGTTCCAAAATTGGCACAGAGATACCCTAGTCATCACCACCCGGTGATGAAAGACGCTGATCTAAGTGTATTGCAATCCCTGGGTAAAGAGGTGCTACCAGTACCTAGTCCTTGTTATGATTTGGCATAGGATCTAACCAGAGAAACACATAATCTGATAATACGGGTGGTATGTTGGTTGAGGTTCCTTCGGAATCCGTGTAGTGGATGTGGGAAGAGTAAGTTGCGGTTAAAATATTGATGCACAGTGAAATTTATATTTCGGGATAAGTTCTGTGGGACTAAGTGTTCTAAATAAGTAGGTGTTAATTGTATATGATACAGGGTGAAAGTAGGGGTATACGGAACTCATCCTGTATATGTATATTGAGTCTGTCGTATGTTTTTCTCTTATTCACTCTATTCATACCTGAATTACCACGGTGTGTCACTGTAAGTAAGAACAAAGTCTCGGCTTATTTGATGGATGCATACTTTGGTCTACCGGTTACGTTTCCAGGTGCTGCTGCCGATTCAACAGAGGACATCCTATCTGCGTGGTTGTAAACGGAAGTGATGGTTTTGCATCTCGGAAGTTAAGCAACGGGACAGAAACGGTCAGAGATTAGATAGCTCATGTACTTGAGCAAAGTGCACGCATACCGGACCGGATTTTACACATACGTAAATTTTCACCTGCATGTAAGAAGCACAATGGGGCGGTGGTGAGTTGTTGCAAAAGCTCTTCCAGTGGTTGATAAAGACCACTGTGAAATAGGCCAAAACGGCAGGTGTTCACGTAAAGAACTTCAAAATTAACCCTGGAAATCATCTTAGCTGATAGGACCAGTAGTTTTAGAGACTCCCAAGTCTTAAAATGGTCAAGAACCGATCCGAAAAGTTTTCGTGTTCTTAAGCCATATCCCAGGTAACACATGGACCTTTTTGAATCTTCCATCAAATGAACTCCCCTATATCCAAGGACACGCCTCCTCTTTAAACGACAACTTTCTGAGGAGAAAGCACATCTTCAGAGACAGTAGCTTAGGAAAATTTGACTGAATAGAATTTCAACGAAGTGTCCATGGCCTAATTTGTACTAAGAAAAAGTGCGAAAAAAGCTGAAGGAGTTCATATAGGAAATTTCTCAACAGAACTCTGAACCTTACCCTGAACGTGAAGGCCCTGGATACTTCCAAAACGGCAAAAAAATGCATGAATTGTGCTCTCGAGAATTTATAAAGGATTCCTTGAGTAGGCTTAGAACTTGCCGTGGTCTCTGTGGATGATTCATCCTTTCAAACCAGCAGAGATAATGAAACATTTAAGATTTGATATACGTTCTGCTGAAAGGTTTTCAAGGTTTCCAAATCAGTAGTAAATTTGAGAAATCAGGGAAGGTTTAATATGGTTTTGAGTCCATCTTCTTTGGTGTCCACCATGGTGACAAAACACTACCTGACTAAGATAAATCGTTAAGATATTCCAAAATCTTTTCAATTGCCTAGAAAATTACCAATTGAAACTGTGAACAAGATTACGGGTCCTTAAAAGTTTCTTAAACGTACATCTATAAAGTCCTTTTGGAATAGCTCACCGCTGTTCCACAAATATTCAATTAAATGGACTAAGAAAAAGCTGTGTGGTTTCTAGAAGAATTCTCCCTCATAAAATTCGAAGAAGGACGAACATTTTCAGAGTCAGCAGTTCGGAACGAACGGGAAATTCATAAATAGAACCTTGGCCCTTTTCTAGAGCGTGAAGTTTTGAAACTTTCCGCAACCTCCAAAAATATGTTCTCTTGAGCAATCTGTTTGCCCTTGAACCAGGCAATTGTGTTAATCAAGGATCTATGGTAGGTTCTTGGATCAACGTGATATTTGTGGACGATCGATAGTCTTTGTCGTTTGCAGGGTTTCCGAACCGGAGACAATATTTTTCACATCTATCGTGGAGACGACTAGTATATGTGTACATGACAAAGTTGATCAACATGCTGAATCTTCTGCAACAGACCGTGCGATGAGCCGGGTTGGATGAGGAAATCGATAAGAATACTTTCATGGATCAGTGTCGTCAACTACATTTCAGGTGATGGACAGCGTAACGCTAGTTAAGTTCAAGATGTTCTTTAGATGAGGAGCAACACCTTCTATATGACTGCCCACCCTTACAAGAGCACAGTTTACTCTATCTTAGTAGAGCTCTTTTCCATGACTGTCTGGACTGTCTCAGAGATGCATCACTAGTAGATCGGTTTTATTAGAAATATCGGCTTGTTCTCAAGGGGAATTCAGCAACCACATAGTCAACGAAATTAGGGAGGGAAACCATTCTCCTATTGTGAACAAACTCTCAACATAAGGGAATGGTATCATAATGTCCACAAGGCCTCCGAGAGAACTCGCTAACTAGTGGGAAATCCACGTAACCTAACCTAAGTTCAAGCATCGGATGCTTTGCTCCTCCGAAAGAATACTGGCGGAATGAGCTTTTGTTGGTCTAAGAAAATGTGTATTGCTGTGGCAAATCTTATATGGGTGAGATCAAGGTCCAGTCGCTAATTTGCCAAATTTAAATGTGCGAAAGACAGAGGAATCGATTTTCGAAATATTGGTGAAGCACACCAGTTTGCCATTGCATTTATTTGCCGATGTTGACATATGTATGTTTACCGAATAAAGAGAGCTGATTTTTTAAGTTTCAAGTATTGACAATTTCCAAATGATCAATAAACGAAGGAGGGGACAAAACTTTTAATGATAATTAATCTCTTCTACCCAATGCAAGTTGACAGAACTTACGCAATCATAAATTTTCAGGAAATACAAGAAAGACATTCAATTTCTGGAATTTCATAAGATGACAACGCCTCTCTGACAGTAAACTATCTCACACTTAAAGGTGACATTGAAAACAATTAAAGATCATAAGTGTTGTCAGTCAGCATTTCTAAAGTGACAAGCATGTATATTTAGGCTTAATTACAAAACCGAATGAAGATCATTCTGATACGAGTATTTATGAATTTTAATAACTGATGATCAATTTGCCGTAACAAATTAAATAAAATTACAATGTAAAGAAACATAAAGAGGAAAAAAACTGAGCGAAAAAAAAACTATTGGATTTAAATGAAACAAGCCCAATAAAATCTTTAATGGCATTTGGGTGTTATTGCTGTCTGCCAGTTGCCATTGTTGTAGTAGTTGGTTGCTGTTATTATCGTTGGTTAATAAACATGGTTACAACTCATCATCAACAGAAACGACTTTATCTAGGAAGGAAAAATCATCATTATTATTATTACTAACTTGATGACGATAAAGTTTAATGGCTTAATGAAGATAAAATCTGAAGGAAAAAGAGAAGAAGTGGAAAAAAAAAACTACACGTTATAAGCATATGGACGCATAATGATTGTCATTATATTTTTTTTTTAACTTTTCATAATTTTTTAATTAAAACTGAACTTAGACAATGTAAATATACAAACTTCTTAAAAATATTAAGAAATTAAAACAAAAGCACGAATGAAAGTATAAAAAAATGTAAATAAATTGAACAATAAACAAATCACCGCAAATGAGGAGGTAAACAGTATAACTGGGAGAACGTTATTTAACCCTTTTTAAATAAGAATTTTAATATAAATTCAAAGAAATTTGAGACATTATAAGCATATGTATGTATATCTTTAAGAAGTCAAGTTGAATATATAGTAGAACTTTTAAATAGATATTGTTCAAACAACTCACGTTTCATACTATATTTGTACATTAGACTGGCTCACAATTCATTCAAATGAAGTACTGACTGAACTCGAGAGGTGAAATGAGTTCTGCAAGGTTTTGAATGAGCGACGTAGGTGCGTAGTCCTAATGAACAATCGCGCATGCTGTGGAGTACCACTAGGTATTTAGAGTGTACTCTCGATAAAGAAACTAAATCTGGATTATAATCGTCCCCATAAGTTTGAATAAAACCGAGTAAGAATTTGAAGATTCTAAAAATAGGATTTAAAGTTTCCGTTACCTTAATATTGGTGTATTTAAGACCTAATTTTACCAAGGGAAGAAAGAGCTTAGGTAAATACATTAACGACAAACACTCAAAAGTTCCCGGTTCTTCAATATCACCGAAAAAACGCTTAAACTCTATGGAGATGAACATGAACTCCTCAATATCTATATAGAACAAGATAGGAGAATGGAAGCAAAATTCTCCTAATATCGATGAAGTTTGCTTATAAGAGAACTATGTGGTTTTGCAGATCAGATGTATCGATTCCTTTGATTAAGTAGTAACCCAGTAAAAAATTTTTAGACTTTAGGAAGCTAAAAAGGGAAGTAACTGCATCTGTATTCGCTTACTATTAAGCCTTACTGAGAAGCAGGAAATAAGGGAATACCAATGATAGGAGTAATTTTATAATGTAAGCTGAAAAAAATTAAAAGCTTACTACTATCCCTTACAGAGAAGCAGATTGTAAGTGAAGTATTTAAATAATATTTAAGCTTACTAGTGGGAATACTTCCAAGTGGGAATTCGCTATATAAAAATCATGCCTTATCGAAGCAGGTTTGTAAGGGAGAAAATAGCTTCGTTCCCTTACAAACCTGCTTGCATGTAAGCTCCAATTTTTACTGGGAAGCTTCTTCTTACCTAAATTTACTATTGAAATAGGAACCGTCGTGGAGCTTATACCTACACAAATGGTTTAGTATTTGCAGGCCAGCTTGTTTTTGATATAGCAATTCTGCTATAAGATTCACAGAGAAGAGAAGTCTAGGCTGTACTAGCAGATCAGATTTAAGTTCACATTAACACTTCAACTACTGGACGAGAATAGGTACATATACATATTTTGCCAACCTTGCTTCAGCATCTTTGTATCCGATATTGAGAATCCTGTTGGGAGGAGAAAACATAAGCTTTTGTAATATAATATTCTTAGGCGAGACCCTCTATCAGAGTAGAAATCGTGGAAATTAACGTGTTTTAATCCAGAAACCTTGTTTCGAATCGTTCATCCATTAAGTTGTCTTCCAGCTGGTGATCAACTCCTCGCTTTTTGGATTTGACTCCTCCGGGTAGCCTGAAGTGTGTATTGATGCAGTGGGTTCTGTTGATGATACTGCGGTGTCGTTATCAGGCCCAGGAATTACAGCCTTTGTCATTGGCAACTTCCCAATTTTGGAAAGCACCGCGGTTCTGTCTTTTGGCGAGTGAGTGTTTTCCTCCACGCTTTTAAGATTTGACTCCTCAACATTACCTGTACTGACTAATGATGCTGTGGGCTATGCCTTAGGTAGTTTAGTGTCCTTGTCGGGGTTTTTTGTAACAGTTCTTCCAATCGGCGCCTTCCTCATTTTGGAAACGGCAGCTGCACTCTTTTCTGGTGAGTTATTGGATTTGACACTTCAACGTTACCAGTAATGGCTGATGTTGCTGTGGGCACCATCAAGAGAAACGTCTGAGGTATTTTAGAGGCCTTGTCAGGGCTTGTTAAACAGACCTTCTAATCGGCACCTTCCCAATTTTTAATATGACAGCTTTAGAGGCGAAATAAGCCCTATTTTTGTTCATGGCAAGAGAGTTTCCTCATGTTCTTCTTTCCTGTGAAAGACATCCCATTTTTCCACGGCTAGTTCAGTATTCCACGAATCCAAGAATTGCCTAATCCTTTTATGTAGAAAGTGGACTTTAGGAGCACTGGAAGATACCTCTTCTGTACCAGCGCCGTCCCAGGGACCAAGCTCTTCAGGGTGCCAGCACATTGATGAGATACCAACCTCAACAATATCTCGCTCATACAACTCACACTCTCTATTGGTTGTTGTTTGTCCTTTGAAACGATTGCGTGGACATCTAATTGTTGATCGGATCTTCCACCTTACTCTATTGGAATTTTGCCTGTCTGATTACCGACATCGTAAATTTTACGATACCATGTCTTATTGTCGCTTAGCGACTTCTGTTGGCAACTACTCTTTTCGTTTTCCACCATCTAGTTTCTTCTTCCTCGTTTTTCGGACCTTTTTTTTTGGACAACCATAACTTTGAGGTGGATTTCGCCGACGTGTTCGTCTTCTTGTCACCTTTTCTCGGCGTTGTCAACTTTACTCGCAGGATTCTGAATTGAGGTTTCTTTAAGGGAGGTATGGCTTGGCTTAGACTGTATATAGAAGACGGGAATCTCTTTATCGTCTTAGTTTTATTCTCAGTTGCCAACTCCTCGGGAGCCCTGATTCTCTTTGCCTCAGTTATTAAGAGAGAATCCAATTTTTGATTTTGATTTCCTGAAGCGCCTTCTTCTACTTCCTCTTCTGTAGTTCAGAAATCCATTCCTTTTTAGTAATAGGTAGTTTAACTATGCTATCACTCATTTCTTTCACTATTTGCTTCATTTCATCCTTTTTGGCATTTGCTATGATGGCATTGTTTCTTATCATCTGAGGATTCCGGATTTCGGTACACTAACCTATATTTAAAGGCGGGGGTAGCTTAGTGCTCTCTCCGAGTACATCCTTGTCTTTCAAACGTATGTTATTGCCAATGACATGCTGTACACTTGACGCATTCTACGCCTTATACTCCCCCCGGGGCATGTTTCCATGATGCTAGATCCCAATTTGGTGTATTGCAATTCCGGTTTAAAGAGGTGTTACCAGGACCTCTAGTTTGCCCGGACTATAAACAGGTGATGATCAAATGTATCCTCGGCCTTTCCTTGGAATTATTTGACCAGAGCACCAGATAATCTGGTACTAAGGATGGTCAGTTGTCCGCAGGACTTTGTCTTGGCTGGTCAGTTGTTTGAGGTTCCTTCCGGATCCACGTAGTGAGTGTGGTTTAAACCCAACTTCGAATGAATCCAAGGATTTAAAAAAAAATCTTATAAGATGAAGGAAATTCCAGCACTGAAAACATGAACTATATTGGACAGTTTTCGAAGAAACTGATACCGTAATAGATTTATTCCTCTCGGCAAATCTTTGGAACTAGTAGAGTAAAGGATAGTAATCCATTATAATAAGGTGTATCTTAGTTAGATAAGATGGTACGTAAAATCAAGCTTAATCCAAATGGTGTCTCGTGAATCATTGGCCATTCCTTAGAAAAATTTGACTAGGGGGCGGACCTAGCTTATCTGGTATCACGGGAATGAGTGTTTCCTAGGGCAGAGTTTCAAAATTTGTTTTTTATCGGTTATTGTAGAGGACCTTTGGGAGTACACGTGGTGGCTATGGTTGGAACCAAAACGCTGGAAGAGAATATTGCTTTAACGACTGCACCGTGAAATTTATATTTCGGGAGAAGTTCGATGCTGTTGCCGAAAAAGATTCCTCTTAGAGGAAATACTGTGGGGTCCAGAGCACTCTAATCCCCAAAGTGTGTGACTGATGCCAAATGAATGAAATAAAGAATCAATCGCCACAACTCGTTTGAATGAGTCAGGATCAGTGTATCGGTTCTAATATCGGGATGTATCTATGCGATAATCAAGTAGATTCTCCGATTTTTGATGAAATCTAATAGTCGCTAAGTGCATTTTAAATTACGAAATCTCCTTCAAAGTTTTTTGATGTCTTAATCACTTGAAGACTAATTGATCTTTACATTAACTCTGCCCAACAAGGGGTTAATAAAAACACATGAAGTCAATTAAATTGAGTAAGAGAATTAAAAGTTTGTTTATACAACCAACTGAGAGTTTCTATTTAATTAATTTAATTGTATTGAAAATAATCAAATAATAAAACCAAAGAAACAGTTAAATGTAAACAAAGCGAAAAAAATAGTATGTGTGTGCATGAGTGGGTATGTATGCACAAGTATTACGAATGAGAGAAAGAAGTAAAGATAGAAAAATATAAAAAGAGTTTAAAGGTTTATGAACTTTTTGAGAGATACATAAGAATGAGTGTGTAAGAGCATATAAACAAACTTTGTTTATGTTTGATCGCAGTGTTGACTTAAAGGGGAATTTAGGACAAATTTTTAAGCTAAATTGTACCTTAAAATGAAGGATATTCTTGTAAGTAAAGCTGAGATATGGGTGTCTTAGAAAAATTGTTCCAAGTTTCTATTTGTCTGACCATTCTAATATTAAATTCTTTCATTAATTTGTTATATTTTTCATATTTCTCTCCAATTTGTGTCAAATATTTTATTATTTTGTTTTAATTTTATTTGAGTCATTTGTATTCATGACTCTATTTCTAATTAATACAATGTTGTGCTAAAATATTGTAATAGCCACAATATTTTTTTTTGCTTCACTCAACTAATATTTACCGTCGTCCAAACACATGTTTTATGTTTATTTACTCTAGAGCAGTTTGTTTTTTATTTTTTTGATCAACTTGAAAAAGTAACCGGTTCTTGTTATTGTAAGCTTTGAAGTGTTTGGCGCTCTTTTATAAACAAAGCAATTTGTTTATATTTTTTCCCGCTCTTCGTTCTTTTAGGTATCTGTGAGATACACAATTGTTTATTGCAATCTTTTATTGCAGTTTCTAACTAACCAGGTATGGGAAATTGGGATTTTGAAATAGGCACTAAAATCATATCAAAAAGGTACCTTTTTTTACGATTGAATGTGAGAATTTCTGCGCTCTTCTTTTGAGTCCATGATCAAGCTAAGCTTTGTAGTAGCATAGGGTAGAGGCTTACTTTAGGAACTGTTGACCGGATTTCAGTAGCTTATAGATAGGAATCTTTAGGTAAAATCAAATACAGAGCTTTACCTTAGGTCCATGGATAGTTGGCTTTGGCATCGATTCGGCGGGTATATCAGCCTTCACATACGATCTCTTAAGCTTCGGATTATGATTTGGTGCAAAAATGATCTCCTTTTATGGCGTTCAAAATCATCTTTCAAGGTCTCTCTGCTTTAATTCCTATCGAACCCGATTTTCATACTTTTTGGATAAATCCTGCTGATCTTAGGATTTTCCTAAAGTCTGATAGAATTTGAAATTGTAAAAAATTACAACAACAATTTTTCATAAAAAATTCTATTGGAAAGATCAATTATCCTTTCAAAATGATTTTGAACGTATGGCTACAGTAGCTATTCTTGACCAATGACATCTTGGACCACTTTGTGGAGTATTTCAAACCTTCAATTGTTGCTGGTCTATAAGCTAAACTAGTGAATTCTCCTGGCGCCACAGGAAATAATCAAGAGGTGTCAAATCGTATGATCTTGGCGGGCAATTGACAGGTCCATTTCTCGAAATTGCTAAATTTCTATTCCCATGGAACGATGGTTGCGGTAATAGCGTCACCGTATAGAATCCAAATCTCGCTCGGATCATGTCATATTTTCAAACAAAATATAATTGATCATAGGGCGATAACGATCTTCATTGACCGTAAATAGTTTCATGTTTGAAGAAATAAGACCGAATCAAATTGTAGTGTCTAAATGGATCTCACTCCGTATGCGATAAATTTGTTTATTAAGAGAACAATCAAGACAAAAATGAGCCCAATCACGGAAAACAACTTTAAGATAAAACATTGGGGCAATTAAAGTAAATTTTTGATAATTCGGTAGAGTTGTTCAAGCGCCGATCTATTCATGATGATTTGCCAAGATCTACTGATCTTAAATGTCAAAAAGTTAGCTCTGTTTCCGATATTTATTCTTTTGATAATAAGAATGGCATAACCGACTTTATTTCCAGTGAAAAGTTCTGTATTCTAGGGGCACCAGGATATTATCGGGATTATCGGTAATGAAAGATGTCCCAAGATACAATTGCTATTAATTGCAGGGAACTTAACTTGACAAATGCAAACTAGTTTGAGGCAACAAGATCGGTTTTAAAAGCGTACGCAACTCGATCTAAAGGAACAAGATCTAATGGAAAGCCCTAATCGAGAGAAGATTGATAAATCTCTTAACAGAAAGTAAGTCCGAAGTTATTATTATAATTTTTAAAAAGTGAGGTCGGTAATGTTATTTCGTTTGTGAGCTAATCTTTCCTATGACTTCTATCGGTATTAAAAAGTCGAATTTTGAGAAAACTTTTTTGGGGTCAGAGGTCAAAAAAGTCTTAGAGCACAAAGCTTATAGAAAGTACTATATCATTTTCCCGTTGCTAAAAAAACTACTTTATTTGACATGAACTCAAAGCCTCTGTAAGCCTGCTGATCTCTTCTGAACGTTCTGCTACGATCCTCGCGTCTGCATGAGAGCTTATGATCCAAAACTACAATTCCAGTCCAACAGACCTAGTTTTGAACGATTTTTCAAAAATAAAACTTTGTTTTGAATTTACTCATAAATAGCTAAAATACTTCGACCGCTAAAGGCTATGGGTGCAGATCTCAGATTTAGTTTGGTTTCAAACCTTATGATGTCTCGCCAATGATCGTTTTTATTACAAACTCAACAAAAAAAAAAAAACTCTTAAACATAAAATCCAATTAGAGAAGAATTTTATTTCTAGAAAAAAAAAGATGATCTTTTACACACAAAATCCAACAAAAAATCTATAAACTGGTTAGAGATCTGTAACATGAATAATTAATTGAAAAGAAGATTATTGTGATTAAGAAATAAAAAAAAACTTGGCTAACAACAACGAACAACCAGCTACAAAAAGTGGCAACAGTTGTAATAATGAATAAATGTAGTAATCAAACCATATGTTTTCTTATTGTCAATGTAGTTGTTGTTGTTTTAGTTGTACAAATGTGGTAATTGATCAATCGATCACTAAAGTCAGTTATTTTTTCTATACAATTGGTTAATGTTTAATCAGTTTTGAAAAAAAAATAATATATAAATGAAGAAAAAACAAAATCAAACAACTTAAACAAATTCCATGACATATAAAATTAATTCATTACAACTGATCTTACAAATACAACAACAACACAAAATATAAATAAATAGAAAAAAATACATAATCGATTAAGAAAAAAAAAAAAATGAACAAACAAACTCCATTGTGAATTTTAATTCAAATGATTTTTTTTTCCAATACTCAAACGTTTTTCAATCATCCACTATGGAATCGTGATTTTTCATTCAAAAGTCTCTATAGAATTCAATTTTACTATAAAATTTAAAGTTTGTCAATTTACTTGTAAACGGTTTCTAGTTTTGTAATTTTCAGTCAAGAACATTTTGAAAAAAAAAAATGTTGCAAGTTTATTTTTTGTTGTTTGAGTTTTAACAAGCTTGTTGTTTTGTATAAATGTAGTTTTTCTGAATAAAGTGTCAGTAGTTTGAACATGAATAAAATTTTAAAGAATAAAAAAATTGGAAAAAAAAACTTGTCTTGTACCTTGAGTGTTGTATTGCAGAATGCGTTTAGAATAACGAATCAGTTCCTTAATATTAAATTCAAAGTGCATTTTTTATTGTTTTGTAAACGGTTGTTGTATTTTTTATAGGTAAGAAAGACTCGTTTTAACACTTGTTGTAATATTGTTGTTGTTGTTGTTGTAATATATTTAATTTAAATTTATGTTAATTGCTTTTCACAAGAAATGTAAAATGGGTAACATTTATTAAGTTGTGGTTGCCAGAGCATTGTTTACAATTTTTAATTTAATTCAAAATATTCAAAATATTAACTTTTGCAAGTTACATACAAAAAACTACACAACTAACTACTAACTAACTAACTAACTAACTAACTAACTACGACTAACTACTAACAACGACTAACACTAAGAACTAACTAACTAACGAACTAACTAACTAACTAACTAACGAACGAACGAACGACTAACACCTAACGAACTAACGAAACTAAACTAACGACGAACGAACGAACAACTAACTAACACTAACGAACTAAACTACTAACGAACGACTACTAACGAACAACTAAACGAACGAACGAACGAACCTAACTCAACGACAACGAAACAACTAAAAACTAACAACTAACTAAGAACTAACGAACGAAAACTAACTAACTATACAACTAACAACTATACTAACTACTAACTAACTACTAACTACTAACTACTAACTAACTAACTAACTAACTAACTAACTACTAACTAACTAACTAACTAACTAACTAACTAACTAACTAACTAACTAACTAACTAACTAACTAACTAACTAACTACACTAACTAACTAACTAACTAACTAACTAACTAACTAACTAACTACTAACTAACTAACTAACTAACTACTAACTAACTAACTAACTAACTAACTAACTAACTACACCTAACTAACTAACTAACTAACTAACTAACTAACTAACTAACTAACTAACTAACTAACTAACTAACTAACTAACTAACTACTAACTAACTAACTAACTAACTAACTAACTACTAACTAACTAACTACTAACTAACTACTAACTAACTAACTACTAACTACTACTAACTAACTAACTAACTAACTAACTAACTAACTACTACTAACTACTAACTAACTACTAACTAACTAACTACTAACTAACTAACTAACTAACATAACTAACTAACTAACTAACTAACTAACTACTAACTAACTACTAACTAACTAACTAAACTAACTAACTAACTAACTAACTAACTAACTAACTAACTAACTAACTAACTAACTACTAACTAACTAACTAACTAACTAACTAACTAACTAACTAACTAACTAACTAACTAACTAACTAACTAACTAACTAACTAACTAACCTAACTAACTAACTAACTAACTAACTAACTAACTAACTACTAACTAACTAACTTACTAACTAACTAACTACTAACTAACTAACTAACTAACTAACTAACTAACTAACTAACGAACTAACGAACTAACGAACTAACTAACTAACTAACTAACTAAATAACTATTCGTTTTCCGATGATAGCAATATCTGGCATTCTTATTCATTCAATTATAGGCCAAGCCCTCTAGACATGGGGACAATGAGACGCATAATGAATGCATCGCTTAATCAGGACTTGGTTAAAAATCTCTAAATGGGGTCGGGTTAACAGACCCATGTAACTAATGGTGATCCATCTATTCTTATGAGTGGTGTAAATATTAAGGAGTCGGAAACTCTTAATGTTTTGATTGTTAAGGTTTTTTGAAACGGTATAAGACAAACTTCACTCCATCTAATTTTTTACTATTTGCAACAATTATATCCGACCAAAAATGGAATACAACTCTCATGTATAGGCCGGAGCTTCGAAGTCTCTTCTGGAGCTACTCGACCGCGTGCAAGACTTATCGCTGACAGTAGGATATCCAACTCTTTTGATTCACTGGAGCACTGGTCACTCTGCATGATGCACTTATTTATGTTCGGTTAGGTTGGTAAGAGGATGTATACGTGGTGTTCTGACAATGAAAACCTCTTTGTCGGATCATTTCGGTGCAAAAACCTTGTTGGTAAAACACAAAACCTTATATAATGATCAATTAAGGTACTTTTTATCGTCCAATATTCAGTGGATCAGTTTCCGGGATGTAATTTCTAAGATTTTTACAGTCAGTGTTCGTGAGAGATGTTATAAACGAAATAGTATCGCTCCCATTATATTAAGATGTTATTTCGATGATAGCCTGGCAATGAAAGTGCTTCACAGTTTCACTATCCTTTCCACATTCTTTGCATTCGACTGAAACCCCATATGCAATTTTGTAGAGTAAATTCAGAATACGTACCGTCATACTAACCTCAGACCTCAGCGATCTCTTTGCATCGTCTCGGTTTTGCTGTCGTCTTGTTAACTATCTCGAGCTTCTTTCTATTTAGAGCAAGTGTATTCGCTCTTTCGTTGCCGACTACTCCCGAATAACCTTGGAAGTTCACTCTGGTGACCGGGAGCCGAAGTATTTATCTCATCGGCTTATATTTATTAGTTTAAAGAGCGCAGTATAGAATATTAATATTAATCTCCCCTTAATTAAATACTATTAGTTAAGAATTCTCCACATTTAATATTACATAATCAAAATACTAGGACACGAGTACATACATACATATGTACATATTAAATTGTAATTATAACTGTGTGCTGCTGACATACTAAATGTATTGCCAATAAAATATATATAAATAAATTAATGACCAGGTTGATATTTCACTATTGAAATCTCATAAACTAATCAAATTCCGCATGATTTGCCAGCAGTAATCGCACAAAGCATAATAATTTTTAATAGTGCAAATAGTAGTAGTAGTAGTAAATTATAGAGCCTTTTACCATTAAATCTACATAAAATCACATTACACAACTGCAATACTTACATTGAGATGGTTAATTATAATTCAGCTCCCATGCTTTATGATCTCATATCGTCTATAATAATAAGATAAATAAAATAACTCACCTGTTTTATAGAAGATAAATGTATATTTTAAAGAAAACTATTAAATGTATTTCATTTCATTTGAACATACTTTGGCAACAACGGCTAGTAAACATGAAAATGAAATATTTTTTCTGATATTTTTTCTCTTATTTCTATTATTCTTTAAATTTTGCATAAAAACTTCATTAAATTACATACTTTTAGTTGGTACGAGTTAAACAAAAAAGTAACAGACATATTTTCGTAAAATAAATAAATATTCAACACATACAATTTAAGTACTAACTATGTTAATAATAGTTGAAATGTTGAGTTGTTAGGATTTCCCATGAGATATAGATTATTTATATGAATAAACATAGAGTGTCGTAGATCGATATAAATTCCAGTTAGATTTCGATTATATACCAAATTTTTTTATTATAAATAACAATTAGATTTCTACTATTTACCTTTAAAATACAGGCAACTCCCGGTATAATGGATGATATAATGTTAGGGCCTTAAGTTAAATCGAAAAAATTCGTTATATCGGAATTATTTATACCCTAGATCACTATAGTGCGGAGGGAATTATGGGTTTGTGCTGATGTCTGTAACACCCAAAAATATTGGTCCTTCACCGATCTTAAAGTATATCGGCTCAGAATCACTTTCTGAATTGATTTAGCTATGTCCGTCTGTCCATGTAAACCTTATGCGTTCGATACAATTTTCAAGATAATTTGATGAAATTTTGCACATATACAGAGGAAAAAAATATACACGTGTGGTACCAAATTGACACCAGATTTTTCAATAACATCCGCTTTCAAGTACATATATAAATACAACAACAACATGTAATGTAGACCATGCAACTTTGTCAACAATTCGTTGTCGCAATCTAAACTTTATGCACATCCGTTGTCTAAATGTTAACAAACGTGGCAAGCTCACTATTTACAACGCATTTTGAGCTTACCACGTTTGTTAACTTTTAGACGACGGTTGTTCATAAAGTTTAGATTGCGCCAACGAATTGTTGCAATGTTGACAAAGTTGCGTGTCTACATTACATGTTGTTGTTGTATGTTTGTATATACTTGACAACGGATGTTATTGAAAAATTTGATGTCAATTTGGTACCAGGCGCGTATATTTTTTTTCCTCCAAGGACAAAGCCTATTGAAAATAGTTAAAATCGGTCCATTATTCGGCCTAGCCGGCATATAACCGTACCGATACTTACGATTTTCGTAATGACCGGGCCTCATTTGACCCTAGCCCCTTAACAAAGTCTCCTTTAGAAAATGACTTGACCTTACCTCGAGTAGCCGGAATTTTATATACCCAAGGCGTTTTCTGATCTTGGTCAAGATTTTATGAGACTAGTCGTAAAGGTGATCGTTTAAAAGATTACCAGTGGATCCATTGGAACACTAGGGACCATGGTGCTCATAGAGGCCACACTGCCCGATCAATTGCGTCTGCCAGTATATGGTTTGCCTGAGGCATCGGTCACAGAAATGTCTTTATTATAAAATTATGTTCAGTTTTAGATCAATTTAATTCCCTTCAGTTTTAGTTCTGTTATGATTCTGTTCTTTGCCTTAGCTAGCAAATAATTTCGAGGAAATTTTCGAAAATTTTGAGATAACATCAAATTTTGTAGTAAAATCGGTAGGAAATTTTGATGAAATATTGGTCTCAGGTCCACTATAAGATCATTTTCGGATTCAGTCCCCCAGTGGTATGTTACCTTGGAGAATCGGCATCAACTAATATTTATTACAATACTGGAGAATACAGGTGCTACTAGTACCCCTAGTCTACTGGGAGTAAAAATAGGAGGGAGAAGTCATATGATTTTATGAGAACACTTACCTTATCTGGTACTACGGGGATCAGTTGCCCGTAAAATAAAATCTGTACTGATTTATAAACTGATGTATGTTAAAATAATATTTCGATATAAATTTCCGTTGCTATTGCCGACTCAACAGGACAGGGGAGTGATTGCATGGACTATATATTGGTAATGAGTTAGTGTCACATGAACTGGATGTATAGTGTAAGTAATTGCTGTTCAATATTCCTGTCCTTGTGTCATCGATTAAGTTTCCTTCTTTATCCGGGTATTTATTCCGTTCACACCTAACCTAACGCTGTGTATCACCTGCGAGATCGTACTTCGGTCTACGATATACGTGTGTCATTTTATCAATGCTTGTATGTGTGTATGTTGGCAATGAAGGCTTTAGATAGGGTCTCAAGTTTGCCACACATTCCGTATCAGGAATGCAATGGTCTGCGATTAGATAGCTCGTGTACTTGAGCAAAGTGCTGGTACATGGTCCAGTGTCCGCTATGTGTGTTATTTACAAGTCAAAAGGGGGCGGTGATTAGTCGTCTCCAGCCCATCCTGTAGTTGAAAAAGACCACCCTTAGCACAAGTAAAACTTTCCATTAAAAATTAGACAATTTTGTTCAGTTCCTGCTAACTGGGTCATATCGGTCGAAAAAGTTTTCTTATATTCCTGTAGTACTAACAACGGACCATAGCCTTTAGAAGATGACATTTTCGAAATCATACCGACTGATTGAAGTCCATAAAGGAGGTGGGTTCTATATCTGTTATTTTGGAAAAAAAAATTCAAGCTACAAGATCAATGTAAGTTGTGATCAATCAATCAAGACTGGTTCATGAATGTCCGATGTATCTTGACAAAATGACAAACCATTCGAACCTAAAACTGCTCTGGGTCATTTCTGGAAATAATACAGCGTATGAATTAGTTAAAACCGATTCTCGCCCAAAAGAAATGCAAATTGATACATGGACTCATATAAGTGGAAATTTATGGGTTTGTCGAACAAATTGCTAGTAGATTATTGATCTTTTGGGTTTCTAAATAGTTCGGGTATGACTAGTAGGCTCTTAAAAAGATCTCCCTTTTAATATATACTGTAGGATTATCATCTCTGTCCTGCTTTGCAGGGAATCTGTGGTGATATATTTGATAATGGACCGTGCCATATGTCAGCCCTGACAGAGGTATGGAATATGTTCGAACGATATTCGCTATATATAATAGGGTGTTCCACACCACGGGTTAGTTCGTAAGGTGAATAGAATCTTGTTCTCTATAGTGAGTGGATTATGAAAGTTTCGGGTAACTCAATCGCCCAAACCAATGAATAACTTTAGTTTCCAAATATACTAAAGTTAAAGCTCAGGGACACCCTAAACATTATATTGAGTATCTAACTCTTTTCGTACGTACAAACATTGTAAAATGTATTTTAAATTATAAGATTCATATCTTTATTTGTTTATTTTTCTCTCTATAACAAACATTTTCCTGTTTAAGTTTTACAATTTTTCACAAATATTTTACCAACTTGGTAATAGTAGATTTGAAATTGTTATTGAATAGGTTGTTGGTGTTGCTGTTTGAGTACAGTATTGTATCTGTGTGTATTTGTCTAATTGGAGTTTTGTTGAAAATATCAAAAATAATTATTTCTAATTGGAACAATTAGCATTTAAGTTGAGTGCTATTGAATTTCAACGTAATCGAATCGAATGAAATTGAACACACACACAACTAACTAACAATGATGATGATGATGATGAAGTAATAGAAAAAAATTCAAATTGAAATTAAAATTGTAGTATTGGGAATTTTAAATTGTTGGATTTTAAATAAATGAGGGTATAATTTCAATCAATCACTTGTTCTTATTTAAATACATACTCAACCAATTATTGGGATTTTTTTTCGTTCTGTTTGAAATTGCAAAATAATTAAGGCTTTTTTTTTTTGGTAAAATATGAATGATTTGCAGGTTTTGTGGTAAAGTTTTAAAGCTAGTTAAGTTTTAATGGAATTATTTATTGTAGTATTTATTTGATTGGGTTAATCCATTAAGTAAGCTTTCTAAAATGAAGTCGAAAATATTTAAAGTAATAAATTAATTGCTAATAATAACTTAGTTAGGAATAGATGTATAAGCTGTACGAAGCACGATATAAGTAGCAGGGAAATAGTATTTTGGGGTGCCCCACAGGTCGGCATTTTGTCCCCTTTACTCTAGATAACCACGATTAATGATCGTCTCTTATGTAGACGATCAATCTGCCGACAAGAGACTATTACTGATTAAATAGACTTCCTGCCCACCACTCAAATTGTCGGGGCAATTATTAGGTTCCAATTGACTTTGGAAATTCTTACATCCTTTGTCACATTATATATGATATAGAGAGGTATCCTTATTTTTCGCTGAGTATTTCGGTCTACCAAATACGTCTCTAGGTGCTGTTGCCGTAACAACAGGACCATCTCAGTAGTGTGGTTACGCGGGCTTTAAAAGGTAAAGGAAAGTACTGCAATGGGTCATTAGTTGATGGCGATTGCATTTTAAATAATGCAATCTTTCATGACACCTAGAGGGTGGTCAACTTCTGGCATATAAAAATATGGATTTCATCTGATTTTGGGGTTGTCTCCCTTGTATTGAATTTAGACCTTAATTTTTCCTTGTCGGGGTTCGCATGAATACATGAATACTTCAGCAAAGTGCTTGTACATGGTCCGACACAGCGATGTACAACAATTGCCACCTAAATTCTTCATAGAAAGATTCAGGGGCGCGTGGTAGGCAGGTCTTAAGTCCACCCAGTGGAGGTTAGTTAGTTAGTTAGTTAGTTAGTTAGTTAGTTAGTTAGTTAGTTAGTTGTTAGTTAGTTAGTTAGTTAGTTAGTTAGTTAGTTAGTTAGTTGTTAGTTAGTTAGTTAGTTAGTTAGTTAGTTAGTTAGTTAGTTAGTTTTAGTTAGTTAGTTGTTAGTTTTTTAGTAGTTAGTTAGTTAGTTATTAGTTAGTTAGTTTCGTTAGTTAGTTAGTTATTAGTTAGTTAGTAGTTCGTTAGTTCGTTTAGTTCGTTTTTAGTTAGTTAGTTCGTTCTTTTTGTTAGTTCGTTCTTGTTCGTTCGTTCGTTCGTTCGTTCGTTTCGTTTTCGTTTTCGTTCGTTCGTTCGTCGTTTCGTTCGTTCGTTCGTTCGTTTCGTTCGTCGTTCGTTCGTTCGTTCGTTCGTTCGTTCGTTCGTTCTTTCGTTCGTTCGTTCGTTCGTTCGTTCTTCGTTCGTTCGTTTCGTTCGTTCGTTCGTTCGTTTTCGTTCGTTCTTCGTTCGTTCGTTCTTGTTCGTTCGTTCGTTCGTTCGTTCGTTCGTTCGTTCGTTCGTTTGTTCGTTCGTTCGTTCGTTCGTTCGTTCGTTCGTTTTCGTTCGTTCGTTCGTTCGTTCGTTCGTTTCGTTCGTTCGTTCGTTCGTTCGTTCGTTCGTTCGTTCGTTGTTCGTTCGTTCGTTCGTTCGTTCGTTCGTTCGTTCGTTCGTTCGCTCTTTGCCTTCTTTCTTCCCTGTTCCTCTCTTTTCTTTTCCCCCCCCCCTCCTTCCATCTTTGGTTGCTGCATCATTAGCATGTACCGCAATCTATTGTAGGGTACACTAATTCAAAGTGTTGCAATATGAATCAAAAACGTGTGCATCCCACAGTTCTTCTGTTTTTGGATTATTTGTTAGTGTGTTTTCTTCTTCTCTAAAATAAAGTTTTAAATTTCAAGTAATTTTATTTTTTTAGCTTAACAAAACTCTAGCATTACTACTCTTCTCTTTAAACTTCTTCTGTATTCCATTTTACAGTTGAGTACTTGCAATAGTTCTTTAATGATTTTTGTTTTATTATTTTCATCTTAAGTACAAATTTATGATTATTATTTGTTGTTTTGTTTTATTTGTTAGATAACTTAAATAAATAAAAACAATAACAACTACAAATAGACAGCAACAGACGACGACTAAGTACTTAAATCGAAAATCGTCAATTCTACCCCACATTCTGTCATGATATCTTTGAGCAACATCATCTTTCTCGTATTTACTTTGGTATCTATCTGTATGTGAGTGTTTTTAAGTTTATTCCAAATACTATCTGCTTATGAGCCGAGGTTTTACTACTTTTTATATGCATTTTTTGCCTCTTATAGATTTGTTTGTTGTTATTGTTTTTAGAAATAAGGAAGAAACTTAAAGTAACATATGCACTTTGAAAGAGTTGCCACAGTTATTAAAACGATTTTTTATTTTATATTGAGCAATAGGCCTCAATTTAAAACAAAAAGTTACAATTCAACTACAAAAACAAGATAACTACAGCAATAATGACTGAAATAGTGCATACGAGTGCATCTGTCTGTCTGCATGTGTAACATCGAATCAATTTAAAGATGCAGTTGTCATTGTATTACAAACTGAAATACTTTAAAGTCAGACGGACGAAC
The DNA here is from genome assembly GCF_015586225.1 of Lucilia sericata. Taxonomy (NCBI): domain Eukaryota; kingdom Metazoa; phylum Arthropoda; class Insecta; order Diptera; family Calliphoridae; genus Lucilia; species Lucilia sericata. The sequence goes on along the minus strand of NW_023997132.1, from coordinate 4,697 downwards.
AAACAGACATGTTTTGCTTCACTTACCGTCGTCTTCATCTTTTTTTTTTTTGGTTTTAAAAGATTTTTGTAATGTTGCATGCTGTCTTGCCTGTTTTTGTTGTTTGTGGTTGCAGTGATTGTTTAGTTTAGTTGCTGGCCGTCACATTTATGTAGTAAAAAAAACAGCAACAACAACAAAAATCAAATAAAACTAAAATGAAATCAACCCACATTCAATAGTTGACCCCGTATACACTTACAGCATGCAACATCACAGCAGCAGATGTAATGTGGTTTTTACTTTATTTGGCCACATGTTGTTTGCAAAGTTGAAAGAAAAAAAGCAACAAAACGTTTTGCTTTTTTAACGCCTGTTTGTAGTGTGATTTTGCAACTACACAAATATATTGTTTATAAATCACAATTATAAATAAAAAGATTTATAATTTCATTATTAATTAGAAAGTATTTTATAATGTGAATTTCGGACACTATACGACTCTGGCCGAATATAAAACTCAGACTTGTTAAATTAACAATTTTTCTTTTAATTAATTAATAAACTTTTATACTATACATATCGCTAAAGGTCAGTGACCCTTTTAAAACACCACAACTTTTAAACAAAGCTCTATTTTTAAGCATTTAATATCTTTTACTGGTTCCAACCACTTAATTTATATTTTCATAAATGACCACTCGCTCGCTCACTCACTCACTAATCGTCATTATGATGATGAATTTGTTGTTACTGATATTAAATGCATTAATGACATGATGACAAATTTATTTCAAAATATTTTTATCCAATATGTCAACTTATCATTTAAACTATAAATTAAATAAAACGAAACAAACAGAATAACCAACTTCCAAAATAAACAAATTTGTCGAAATTCACTACGGAAGGGAAACAAAACAATTCACCCATTTCTGTCTAAAATGACATTTGAACAAATGCATTCATTAGGCGACTATTTACAGTGTGGCGCTATTGTAAATATCCAACAGCAGCTACTAAAACTTGCAACAACGACTACCGGCATGAGTAACCCCAACACAGTTTCAACTGCCACCACCACGACCAGCAGGCAGCACCAAGACCGATCGGCATTACAATTTATGGCCAATAAAGTCGTGGCATACAGAAGTGCTTTAACACATGACACACACACACAAAACAAAACAAACAAATAGACCAAACTTTTTTCTAAAATTATTTATTTAAATTATTTTTTTCAATAAATAAAACAAAAAAGGGACAACTAACTAAATAAACACACGCACACAAAATATTTTAAATTTTGTTTTAAAAACAAATATGATCACTATTTTACACTCTGGCACGTTCTTATCGTTTCAATAATTTATTGAATGTCTGTTTTAAGTCGGTTTTTCTAGTCCCCATTTTGGGAAGTTGTATGTGTAGGTATTAAGGCAAAATAAATGACTTAAACATGGACTAAAAACTAGAAATTTTCTAATTTATGGATCATTACAATAGAAAATTATATTTGTTTATTTGTCCACATGTAGTTTTGGTTCCAAAACAAAACTAATATTTAAATATTTATTTGTTTTAAAGAATATTTTTCCAAATACGATTGAGTCATTTGGTAATTCACTTTCTTTTTCTATTGTCTATAATGGTTTTAAATAAAAAGATAACTTATTATATTGTAGTAACGAGGGCTGCTTAAAAAATTTAAAAGAATTAACTGCGTCTCACTAACTATCCAACTAACTAACTAACTAACTAACTAACTAACTAACTAACTACTAACTAACTAACTAACTAACTAACTAACTAACTAACTAACTAACTACTAACTAACTAACTAACTAACTAACTAACTACTAACTAACTAACTAACTACTAACTAACTAACTAACTAACTAACTAACTAACTAACTAACTAACTAACTAACTAACTAACTAACTAACTAACTAACTAACTAACTAACTAACTAACTACTACTAACTAACTAACTAACTAACTAAACTAACTACTAACTAACTAACTAACTACTAACTAACTACTAACTAACTACTAACTAACTAACTAACTAACTAACTAACTAACTAACTAACTAACTAACTAACTACTAACTAACTACTAACTAACTAACTAACTAACTAACTAACTAACTAACTAACTACTAACTAACTAACTAACTAACTAACTAACTAACTACTACTACTAACTAACTACTAACTAACTAACTAACTACTAACTAACTAACTACTAACTAACTAACTAACTAACTAACTAAACTAACTAACTAACTAATAACTAACTAACTAACTAACTACTAACTAACTAACTAACTAACTACTAACTAACTAACTAACTAACTAACTAACTACTAACTAACTAACTAACTAACTAACTAACTAACTACTAACTAACTAACTAACTACTAACTAACTAACTAACTAACTACTAACTAACTAACTAACTAACTAACTACTAACTAACTAACTAACTAACTAACTAACTACTAACTACTAACTAACTAACTAACTAACTACTAACTAACTAACTAACTAACTAACTAACTAACTACTAACTAACTAACTAACTAACTAACTAACTACTAACTAACTAACTAACTACTAACTAACTAACTAACTAACTAACTAACTACTAACTAACTAACTAACTAACTAACTAACTAACTACTAACTAACTAACTAACTAACTACTAACTAACTAACTAACTACTAACTACTAACTAACTAACTAACTACTAACTAACTAACTACTAACTAACTAACTACTACTAACTAACTACTACTAACTAACTAACTAACTAACTAACTAACTAACTACTAACTAACTAACTAACTAACTAACTAACTAACTAACTACTAACTAACTACTAACTACTACTAACTACTAACTAACTAACTAACTAACTAACTAACTAACTAACTATAACTAACTAACTAACTAACTACCTAACTACTAACTAACTAACTAACTATCAGTCTGTCCAGGATAACTTTAATGATAGTTTTTTCGGAACGACGTTATCTAAGTCGAAAGAGAGGGCACAAAACTGGAACAATACTTTTCAGGTCATTTTGGTGCAAAATCCTTTTACAAATATTCTATATTTGGGGTACTTAATTTGGAAGGAGTTTAAACCGCAGCCCCTGTCCTTGTTTTTCCTATAAGTAAATATCGTGGGTCAACATTAACACTTGTTTAAATTAAAATTTTCCGATATTGAAATCAATCAACTCGATATCAAAAGGCGTTTGCCGCCGAAACTTTTTTAACGATCTGGAAAAAGTGATGTTCTCTTTCAACGTACTTTTTTCTATGCGAAATGGATAAATTGTAAAAAGTTTAACCCAATGTTATATGTATACATTAGGGTAACATTAAATATATTGATTTATCAATTATCACAACTTAGATTGTATTCGTTCCTTGTAGCACCTTAGGAATTAATGAACATGAGGTCACCGGAAGAAAATTTCAGAGCAAATTGAGAGTGTTCGTTTACAGAATGTGTTTGTTACCCAAACATGATTTCATTACAACACTTTACTTTCTTTGAAGTGTCGATTGGTTCCCATAAGGATTAGATCAGCGATGAAACCGAATTAGAGAAATCAAATGTTTTTGAAGGTCAAAATGTTCCACTAATATTTTATTTTGGTACTACGGGGTCGCTAGATTCATCCTGTACCAGCTGAAGTCGCTTCGGGGTACTTATATTGGCTGTAGTTGAAACCTAAATTCACAGGAATATAATACTAGTTAAAATACTGATAAAAAAGTGCTAGACTTCGCTTATGTAAGACTATATAGGACGAGGTTGCTTCGTCATCGCCCATGACAACTTTGATCTTGGTAGTCCGTCTCTGCGGTTAGGCAGAGGCATTGTCGCACATTAAGAACGTTTGCTGAATTTTGAGGGAACACCTTTTTATTGACTCAACTGAATGATTGCCTTCTCCTTATCGACAAGAAAATTAAAAGCTGGTGTACTTCAGCAAGTGCTTGTACATGTCAACAGCCATGTACAAGAATTTGCAACCTGAGTGTTCTTTTATGAAGTTATTCGGCGGTGAGTGCTGGACCGTCTCTACTCCGCCCAGTGGATAAAAAGGCAACCATATGATGACATACGCAGACATCTTACAGTCAAGTAAGTTATATAACCATTAAATAGGATTGGTGTTAATAAGGCTTTATAAAACCAGGACTCAGATCCCATTTCGATGCTATGCTTCTCCTACATAGTGCCCTATATCGATAGGCTTTCTATGTTCTATCATCTTCTCATATGATATTTCCATTCCAGTTTTTATACCCTATAGTGGAAAGGGTATTATGTGTTTGTGCTGATGTTTGTAAGGCACTAAAATATTAGTACCACACATCCACCTTAAAGTATACCGATTGACTCAGAATCACTTTCTGAGTCGATTTGACGATGCCCGTCCGTCCGTCCGTGTGTCCATGTCAACGTTGTTATCTAAGTACCTACTAGGGGTTCAGATTTTCGTTTTAGATGTTTGGAACTTGAAAACTGTATTAATATTACGACATTATCTGTGTATTATTACTGAACTTTCTGCATATACCCTCGTATAATTTGTAATATACATACATACCTTATCTAGACTATTTATGTTTAAGAAAGTTTAAATAAACAAAATGTTTGTTCAACTTAATATTGTTTCTTTTAACAATTTCC
>NW_023997131.1:0-26347 GCF_015586225.1 Lucilia sericata | reverse complement strand
AAGCTTAAGGAAAAAATAGATAATACGAAGAGAAACAAAAACATTTTAATTTTGATTTGATGAAATGTTATTTTACTAATGGTATTAATTTTTATTCTAAATCGTTTTTGAGGAAAAGATTTAACAATTTTGTTTATTGTGGCAAGAAATGTTATCAAGGATATTAGGCTGATTCGAGTACTTTTTTTTGTTATAAAAATAAATGATGGGATTTTATTTTGATAAGAACGAAAAGAGTTCTAGAAAATTATGTGCTGACAGAACAAAATAGAATGAATTGTTCTGGTTTCATATGTATATGCAAAGGATTATTTACGATTATGTGACATCTTTTCACTGAAAGAGTTGATCGAAATGTTGTGCCTCTTTTTTTTAAACGTTTCCTTAAAAGACGTATTTTTTATTGTCAATTTTCTTTTCTAACCTTTAATAAAAAAATTTTTAAATTTTCTAATAGAAATTTTGTAGAAAATTACAGTTAAAAAAGAAAAGAATCGAAAAAATTCTATAAAAAGAAAATTTATCGAAAATTTTCTATAAAAAGAAATTTATCGAAAAAATAATAAGAAAATCAATCGGAAATTTTGAACAACAAAGGAAATTAATCGAAAATTTTTGTATTAAAGAAAATTTATTTTTCATAAATTAAAATTTATCGAAATTTTCAATAAAAGGAAAATTAATATACCATTTTCTATCAAATGGAAATTTATAGACCATTTCCTATATAAGAAAATTTATCTAAAATCTTCTTAAAAAGAAAATTTATAGAAAATTTTCTAAAAAAAAAATTATCGAAAATTTTCTATAGAAAGAAAATGGTCCATAAAAAAATTTTTCGACCTTTTTCTATAAGAAGAAATTTATTGAAAATCTTCTATAATAAGAAAATTTATCGAAAATCTTCTATAACGAATATTTATCGAAATCTTCTATAAAAAGAAAATTTATCAAAAATTTTCTACAAAAATAAATTTTATCGAAATTTTTCTATAAAAAGAGAAAGATATCGAATATTTTCTATAAAATGAGAAAGTTAATCGTAAATTTCCATTAAAAAGAGAAAATTTATCTAAAATTTCCTATAAAAGAGAAAATTTATCTAAAATTTCCTATAAGGAGAAAATTTATCTAAAATTTCCTATAAAAGAGAAAATTTATCGAGATTTTCCTATAAGAGAGAAAATAATGTCGAAAATTTTCTATAAAAAGAGAAGATATTTTTGGCGAAAATTTGTCGATAAAAAGAGATAATTTATCGAAAATTTCGATAAAAAGGAGAGAATTTATCAGAAATTTTCTATAAAAAGAGATAATGTCTCAAAAATTATCTATAAACCAAGAAAATTTAAATCGAAAATTTCTATAAACAAGGAAAGTTAGCGAAAAATTTCTATAAACAGAAAAAATTTAATCGAAACTTTTCTATAAACAGAAAAGGTTCTATAAACAGAAAATGTATAGAAAATTTTTTACAAACATAAGATTTAATCGAAAATTTTTACTATAAGCAGAAGAGTTATCGAAAATTATCTAATAAAGGAAAATTTATTGTGAAATTATCTATAAACAGAAAATTTATTGAAGAATTTTCTATAAACGGAAAAATTTATTGAAAATTTTCTATACATAATTTCTATTAAAAGAAATTTATTGCCGTTTTCTATAAAAACAAATTAAACCTATAAAAAGAAAATTTATCGACAATCTTCTAAACAAAAAAAAATGTACCGTAATTTTTTTTACAAAAAATTCAAAATTTTTTATAAATAAATAAAATTTATCGAAAATTTTCTATAAAAGAGAAAATTTCTAGAAAAATTTATCAAAAAAATGTCTTTAAAAATAAAATTTATCTAAAAAATTTGTCAGATTATTTAAACTTAACATATCTAAATATAAAAATAAATTAAAACCTCTTTAAATTATTTCATTATATTTTACTAGAAAGACTACAAACTTGTTTTGTGGCAGACAGAATGGTCTGACAAATGAATTAAGAGAAAAATATGAAGTGCTTTTAAACCTATTGGTTTAAATTGAAAACATTACGTTTCAGTAGTTTTATGACATGTCTTTTGGAATGCTGCTACAATATGTTGCATTTTTTAGACAATTCTTTTTTTATTTTGCCCAAAGACGTTCAAACAAACATATTTACTCCTTATGTCATATATGCCTGTAATCATGTGTGTATGTTTGTCGAAATAATATTTCCCTTACAGCCATTTACAAACGATTTACCGAGATTTTTATGAAGTGTTGCCTGTCAGAGACATTTTATTAGAGCTATTAATTTAAGTGGCATTGACGTTGGACACTTTTCACATACATATACAAAGTATAAAAATATAATAAAACTGGAATAAAAAAAATGGAACAATAAGTTCATTTTTTTTTTTGGTATTTTCTAGATGTGTTTGTAAACAGGGTAAACAAGGGATACACTGTTTTGCGAGTTGAGCATAAAGGAACAATTCTATCTATCACAATAAATACTTATAACCAAACATAGATACAAACTCACACAATCCATATCTACAAACATTTGCTGTGATATACAAACTCCTGCTACTGGTATAAAGGTTGACAGAAATAAAAAAATAAATGTGTTGGTAAAATGACAGAATCCAAAAAAAAAAGAAAGAAAATATAATGTTTTTGCTCTCATAAGAGTAGTATGAGAATATTAAGCTTATCAAAAGTTAAATTGTTTAGAATGATGTTATAAGCTTATAGTTATGAGCTTATAACTGGACAATATACATCATTCTCAGTAGCAAACAGTCATTCACTCATACATACTTATATACATGTGCTTTCTCTTACTGATTTTACTTACCAGCAGGCACTCCAATAGAGATCCTTTCATATAAAAATATTTTCAAAAGTAGTAGTATGGGGTAACACATGTTAGAACAATGCATGACTGAATTAAGCTCTAAATATTTTTTAAGATTTTTTATTTTTATGTATTTTAATAATATTTGTTGTTGTTGTTTTTTATTGTTTGTTGGTCTTTATAAAAGTAATGTACATATGCTTGATAGAGACATAAAAGTTAGTAGAAGAGTATGAAAGTTGAAGTACAATAGTATGTAATTATTTCATGATTAAACAGAGCATAAAATTTGTTGTATTTATAATGTAAACACAAACAAAATGTTGTAAATACATTAGAAGATAGGAGAAGAAGTTGTTTCTGTTTATTATCGCATCAGGATCATGATCGACTTAGGAAATTTTCTGTTGTGTAAAATAGAGGTTCATTTTAGTTTCCCTCCTTGCATTGTGCCCTGTGGGTTGCATGCAAGCAACCGTTCAATAAAACCTACATGAGGAGGTTCCTTGGCTGGTAGGAATATAATGTAATTCTTTACTTAGCCCAATCGAATCGGTTTGAACCTTTTAAATATTATTTCCAAGTGAAAGGTTAGCTCAGAATCTGAACTTCAGATTATGATTTTTGAGTCTCAACTTTCAAACGTATTGGTCGATTTTCGATAGAGGCCTATGTGTTTTCTTTCGGACTAACTAACTAACTAACTAACTAACTAACTAACTAACTAACTAACTAACTAACTAACTAACTAACTAACTAACTACTAACTAACTAACTAACTAACTAACTAACTAACTAACTAACTAACTAACTAACTAACTAACTAACTACTAACTACTAACTAACTAACTAACTAACTAACTAACTAACTAACTAACTAACTAACTAACTACTAACTAACTACTAACTAACTAACTAACTAACTAACTAACTACTAACTACTAAACTAACTAGACTAACTAACTAACTAACTAACTAACTAACTAACTATACAACTAACTAACTACTAACTAACTAACTAACTAACTAACTACTAACTAACTAACTAACTAACTAACTAACTACTAACTAACTAACTAACTAACTAACTAACTAACTAACTAACTAACTAACTAACTACTAACTAACTAACTAACTAACTAACTAACTAACTAACTAACTAACTAACTAACTAACTCTAACAACTAACTAACTAACTAACTAACTAACTAACTAACTAACTAACTAACTAACTACTAACTAACTAACTACTACTAACTACTAACTAACTAACTAACTAACTAACTAACTAAACTAACTAACTAACTAACTACTAACTAACTAACTAACTAACTACTAACTAACTAACGACTACTATACTAACTAACTAACTAACTAACTAACTAACTAACTAACTAACTAACTAACTAACTAACTAACTAACTAACGACTAACTAACTAACTACTAACTAACTAACTAACGAACTAACTAACAACTAACTAACTACTAACTAACTAACTAACTAACTACTAACTAACTACTAACTAAACTAACTAACTAACTAACTAACTAACTAACTAACTAACGACTAACTAACTAACTAACTAACTACTACTAACTAACTACTACTAACTAACTAACTAACTAACTAACTAACTACTAACTACTAACTAACTAACTAACTAACTAAACTAACTAACTAACTAACTACTAACTAACTAACTACTAACTAACTAACTACTAACTAACTACTAACTAACTAACTAACTAACTAACTAACTAACTAACTATTAACTAACTAACTAACTAACTAACTACTAACTAACTAACTACTACTAACTACTAACTACTACTAACTAACTAACTAACTGCCTGTTGTTAATTGAATTAATTTCTGAATATTATTTTATTTTTTATAAAATCTAATTTCAATTGCTTTTTTCTTTTTTCAGATATTTATCAACATCTGCAAAAGGTATGTAAGACTTTTTTTACCAGAATTACATTTTTTCCTACTCTAATATTAAAATGCAGTTTATACTTTTGAAATTTCTTTATATTGTTCTATTATTTGTTTTTAAGTACTTTTTATACAAATATGCAACATACACCGTCTACTAAAGAAAGTAATGTATTCCATTTTTAACTAAATACATAAAACGGTTTCTGGCATTTATATGTTTGTAGCAACATCCGTTTCCTTAAAAAAATTGTAGTAAAAACTTTGCGAGAAATATTTCTTAAATAAAATAATAAAATGGTATATAATGACTTATAAAACAAAAATCATGAGGATCTTATACTATTCTATCGTATAAAAATTTTAAGTGGCAATTTAAAAAGTTGCATGTTTTAAGATTTTTTGCATTTTACACTTGCATCAACATGACCTTCAATTAAATAACAAAAATGTTCTTTTTCTCTTAAAGTCTTGTTTTCAAATTATTGCTTTAAATTTATACTCTTGAACTTTTCTTGCCTTGCCTTTAGTTAAGTCAAGAAACTCTAAACTAAAGTTTGCGATATTTTTTTTATTCTTATTATAGTTTTATTTCGCTTTATTACTTGTACATGTCGTTCTAGTTACTTTTTCTTATTTGTTTATGATATAAAATATTTGCCTGCTTTTTTTTTTCTTCATTGCCTTTAAAGACTCATAAACAAATTGAGTTCATAAAATCTGTTGTAGACTTTTATATAGATTTTCATATATTCATATGACACATACAAATATGCAAATATATTTACATATGTACGTACATACATGTGTACATATTTTGCTACTATTACAGGCTTTATGACTTGATATTGTTTGTGTATGTATTTATACATGCAAACACATGTATGCACATATACAGTTGCCGTTGTCTCGTACGTGCTTTTAACACACCTTCATTTTGTTTCCTTTTTTAAAGAACACTACGATCTAAATTGGTTTATTTAAATTTATTATCAAAAATGTTATGTTATGTCTAGATTTATTATGTAAATTTAAATAGTTAATAGTTAAATAGAGCCACCTGATAACTAATACTACCTTATGTCTCCATCAAGGATCTCCATAAAGGATAAATCTGATGAAATTGTTATCTGAAGTGGTACAATATGAACTGAAAATCAAATTTTGAAAACATTAGTTATTAATAGCTATAGCTCTCCTAACATTCGTTGAAATCTTCTGTCTAAAATTACCGATTTTTTCTTTATCTATCTGTCTCTTTTTTTTGTAACACCAGCAGCAAATATTGTTGTTATTATAGTGACACCATTGAATAAATTTAATACAATTTTCCGTTTTATTTTCTTCCCTGCGCTCCTTTTGAAAAATATATAATAAAGAAAATTTTTACAATAAAATATGTTATATAATATTGTAAATATATACATTTACACTTATGTTTGTGTAAATATATTTCACACATAGATGTACAAAATAAAGTGCGAACGAAAAATGAATAAAAGAAACTGAAGACTCTTTTATGCTTCAATAAAAATACAATTCGTTTCAATCAATTGTGGGTTAAAATTGTAAAAACATAAAATATACATAGATACATCTGTGTATTTCTATATACATACACATAGTTATAACCGCCACAGGATAATTTACACATATATAGGTGACATTTTTATTACAATTTACAAGTCTTTTATTTGTTGTGAAAAAGAATTGAAATAAATAACAGCTACCAGTTAAAAATTTGTTTTGGAAAAAAAATATATACAGGAAAAGTAAAATCGTAAATGCTTATGGCAATATTGGCTGAAGTATTTTTTACAGATTAACAATTGTTCATATTAATTGTGTCTAATTTTCTGTTATGGCTGAATATTATATTATTCAGTTCGAGTTCGTCTAGTTCAGTTCTAGTTCAGTTCTAGTTCAGTTTCTAGTTCAGTTCAGTAGTTCAGTTGTTCAGTTCAGTTCAGTTTCAGTTCTAGTTCAGTCTAGTTCAGTTCTAGTTCAGTTCTAGTTCAGTTCTTGTTCAGTTCTAGTTCAGTTCTAGTTCAGTTCTAGTTCAGTTCTAGTTCAGTTCTAGTTCAGTTCTAGTTCAGTTCTAGTTCAGTTCTAGTTCAGTTCTAGTTCAGTTCTAGTTCAGTTCTAGTTCAGTTCTAGTTCAGTTCTAGTTCAGTTCTAGTTCAGTTCTAGTTCAGTTCTAGTTCAGTTCTAGTTCAGTTCTAGTTCAGTTCTAGTTCAGTTCTAGTTCAGTTCTAGTTCAGTTCTAGTTCAGTTCTAGTTCAGTTCTAATTCAGTTCTAGTTCAGTTCTAGTTCAGTTCTAGCTCAGTTCTAGTGCAGTTCTAGTTTAGTTCTAGTTCAGTTCTAGTGCAGTTCTAGTTCAGTTCTAGTTCAGTTCTAGTTCAGTTCTAGTTCAGTTCTAGTTCAGTTCTAGTTCAGTTCTAGTTCAGTTCTAGTTCAGTTCTAGTTCAGTTCTAGTTCAGTTCTAGTTCAGTTCTAGTTCAGTTCTAGTTCAGTTCTAGTTCAGTTCTAGTTCAGTTCTAGTTCAGTTCTAGTTCAGTTCTAGTTCAGTTCTAGTTCAGTTCTAGTTCAGTTCTAGTTCAGTTCTAGTTCAGTTCTAGTTCAGTTCTAGTTCAGTTCTAGTTCAGTTCTAGTTCAGTTCTAGTTCAGTTCTAGTTCAGTTCTAGTTCAGTTCTAGTTCAGTTCTAGTTCAATTCTAGTTCAGTTCTAGTACAGTTCTAGTTCAGTTCTAGTTCAGTTCGAATTCATATTTTTGTATAGAAAAACTAGTATTAATTTTTATTTTATAAATAAATCTCATAAAATATTTTAAAATAAATATGCTATTCAACCTTAAATTAAAAAATTAAGTTTCGATTTAATATAATTTTTTGCCGTTTATTCACAATTATCGCAAGCAAGCTGAGTTTCCTTAAATTGCACTTTTCTACTTTAACATAAATTTTTGTATCTTCAATCAATGTCATTGAAAATAACTTTTGTTTTTATCATCATTATTTTCATCTTCTTGTCTGAATTCTATACAAAAATAATAAATAAGCGTAGCAAAATAAAAGTCAATGCTTCCAGCATAATTTGATGAATTATTCATCAATTTACATGTTATGGTCCAATTCCAAGGGTCTTTTGAAATGTTTATATTTTTTTCTTTATACAATTTACAGAGTATGAATGTCACATACATACAAAGATATACAATATATTTTGAAAGTAAGAACTATAAATTCGAAGTGAAATTGTTGCAGTAAATACGTATATAGAGAATATGACTGCGGGCAGTAATGCAACAATAAATGATAATACCGACAGACGACTTCATAAACTAGAAGTTTTTGTTTTAAAGATAGTAACAATTCACAAAGAATTACACAAATGTTTACTTTATTTTGCAAAAATATGCAGTAGTTTTGCTAGCTTCATATGGAAGACATTAGAGATCAAAATAAATGATAAGACTATGACTAGACCTATGACATAACTATGACTAGACTAATGACTAGACTATGGATAGACTATGACTAGACTATGACTAGACTATGACTAGACCTATGGACTAGACTATGACTAGACTATGACTAGACTATGACTAGACTTGATGACTAACTAGACTATGACTAGACTATGACTAGACTATGACAGACTAGACTAGACTATGACTAGACTATGACTAGACTATGGACTAGACTATGACTAGACTATGACTAGACTATGACTAGACTATGACTAGACTATGACTAGGAACTATGACTGACTATGACTAGACTATGGACTAGACTATGACTAGACTATGACTAGACTATGAATAGACTATGACTAGACTATGAACTAGACTATGACTAGACTATGACTAGACTATGACTAGACTATGACTAGACTATGGACTAGACTATGACTAGACTATGACTAGACTATGACTAGACTATGACTAGACTATGACTAGACTATGACTAGACTATGACTAGACTATGACTAGACTATGACTAGACTATGACTAGACTATGACTAGACTATGACTAGACTATGACTAGACTATGACTAGACTAGTGACTAGACTATGACTATATTCAATTTTCATTTGTATTTGTTAAAGAATTGCATTTTGAATCTCTAGATTTTGTTGTATTTGTCTGCCTAAATTTTAAAGATGCGTGTCTTGGCTGTATTTTCTGTAATGGCTTTAATAGACGAAGATAACGTCTGCATATAGTCATACAGTTTTCATTATCTTATTATTGGCAATATATTTATGTATATAGAAGTCTATGATCAATAGAATAAAGAAATTTTAAAGAATTTAAAATGTTTACAGAAAAGTTATAGGAATATATTTTGATTTGGTATTTTTCTTAAAGAAAATACGAAAGTCACGTCCAATACAAAAACCATATAAATAACTATATATTTAAGTAGGGAAGTCTTTAAAATGCGATTTATTTAAGTTAAAATATAAATGAGAGATGCGATTAATGTTCGTGTCCTATGGCACTATTTGGTTTGCATTGATCTTAACGTAGCTTAATTTTAATTTGAGTTAGTCTTTTAGAAATTTCAGTTTATCTTTTCGTATTATAAATATGTATGTAAATAAAGAAAAATATTACTTTAAATTCGATTTTATGTCCTTCTCACTTAAAGCAATATTTATATATATTTAAAAATAAAACTATATTATCGAAAATCTTTAATCTTTTTAGTTTTTATTTGCATAAAATTACTAAAGTTGTTAAAACAAATAATAAATTGAAGGCAATGTTTGTCTCTACAAAAACAATTTGTTATTTTTTTGTTAAACATTTTGACACCAGAATAATATTTGTTGATTTTATTTATAAACAAATCTTTTTATTTATTAAAATATTAAAGTGTATGTATGGATGTGTTTGAGTGTATGTATTTAGGGATAAGTGAATGTCAATAAACAAGAATAAATAATTTAGCATTAGTTATATACATACATATTTCAAATCATCTCTTTCAACATCCATAAATAAAAGATGGCTGATGAATAATATTAACATTTATTTATTTTGTTTATTTATATAAACATATCTACTTATTTTAGCATCAACTATAGAGGGTGTATAATAATGTTATTGGCTTCAAGATATTTTCTAAGATTAAAGACTAAAGTGCAAATATAAATATAAAGACAAGGGGGAAATGGAATTCTTCAAATATGTAATTTGTTAATTAGATGATCGTTGAGAAGAAATCAATAAAACTAAAGTCATTCTTGCATTTTAAGACCTTAAGTTCAAGTCAAAAAAGGAACGTAGACTATGAGTAATACTAATAGTATAGTCTAGTCTATAGTCTAGTCTATAGTCTAGGTCCTATAGTCTAGTCTAGTAGTCTAGTCTATAGTCTAGTCCTATAGTCTAGTCTATAGGTCTAGTCTATATCTAGTCTATAGTCTAGTCTATAGTCTAGTATAGTCTAGTCTATAGTCTAGTCTATAGTCTAGTCTATAGTCTAGTCTATAGTCTAGTCTATAGTCTAGTCTATAGTCTAGTCTATAGTCTAGTCTATAGTCTAGTCTATAGTCTAGTCTATAGTCTAGTCTATAGTCTAGTCTATAGTCTAGTCTATAGTCTAGTCTATAGTCTAGTCTATAGTCTAGTCTATAGTCTAGTCTATAGTCTAGTCTATAGTCTAGTCTATAGTCTAGTCTATAGTGTAGTCTATAGTCTAGTCTATAGTCTAGTCTATAGTCTAGTCTATAGTCTACTCTATAGTCTAGTCTATAGTCTAGTCTATAGTCTAGTCTATAGTCTAGTCTATAGTCTAGTCTATAGTCTAGTCTATAGTCTAGTCTATAGTCTAGTCTATGTCTAGTCTATAGTCTAGTCTATAGTCTAGTCTATAGTCTAGTCTATAGTCTAGTCTATAGTCTAGTCTATAGTCTAGTCTATAGTCTAGTCTATAGTCTAGTCTATAGTCTAGTCTATAGTCTAGTCTATAGTCTAGTCTATAGTCTAGTCTATAGTCTAGTCTATAGTCTAGTCTATAGTCTAGTCTATAGTCTAGTCTATAGTCTAGTCTATAGTCTAGTCTATAGTCTAGTCTATAGTCTAGTCAATAGTCTAGTCTATAGTCTAGTCTATAGTCTAGTCTATAGTCTAGTCTATAGTCTAGTCTATAGTCTAGTCTATAGTCTAGTCTATAGTCTAGTCTATAGCCTAGTCTATAGTCTAGT
Organism: Lucilia sericata; assembly: GCF_015586225.1. Lineage (NCBI taxonomy): Eukaryota > Metazoa > Arthropoda > Insecta > Diptera > Calliphoridae > Lucilia > Lucilia sericata. The sequence continues at coordinate 15,350 of NW_023997131.1, read as the reverse complement.
CTATAGTCTAGTCTATAGTCTAGTCTATAGTCTAGTCTATAGTCTAGTCTATAGTCTAGTCTATAGTCTAGTCTATAGTCTAGTCTATAGTCTAGTCTATAGTCTAGTCTATAGTCTAGTCTATAGTCTAGTCAATAGTCTAGTCTATAGTCTAGTCTATAGTCTAGTCTATAGTCTAGTCTATAGTCTAGTCTATAGTCTAGTCTATAGTCTAGTCTATAGTCTAGTCTATAGCTAGTCTATAGTCTAGTCTAGTAGTCTCTAGTCTATCTATCTTAGTCTAGTCTATAGTCTAGTCTATAGTAGTCTAGTCCTATAGTCTAGTCTATAGTCTAGTCTATAGGCTAGTCTATAGTCTAGTCTATAGTCCTAGTAGTCCTATAGTCTAGTCTATAGTCTAGTCTATAGTCTAGTCTATAGTCTAGGTCTATAGTCTAGTCTATAGTCTAGTCTATGTCTAGTCTATAGTCTAGTCTATAGTCCCTAGTCTATAGTCTAGTCTATAGTCTAGTCTATAGTCTAGTCTATAGTCTAGTCTATAGTCTAGTCTATAGTCTATCTATAGTTAGTCTATAGTCTAGTCTATAGTCTAGTCTATAGTCTAGTCTATAGTCCTAGTCTATAGTCTAGTCTATAGTCTAGTCTATAGTCTAGTCTATAGTCTAGTCTATAGTCTAGTCTATAGTCTAGTCTATAGTCTAGTCTATAAGGCTAGTCTATAGTCTTTATGTCTAGTCTATAGTCTAGTCCTATAGTCTAGTCTATATAGTCTAGTCTATAGTCTAGTCTATAGTCTAGTCTATAGTCTAGTCTCTAGTCTAGTCTATAGTCTAGTCTATAGTCTAGTCTATAGTCTAGTCTATAGTCTAGTCTATAGTCTAGTCTATAGTCTAGTCTATAGTCTAGTCTATAGTCTAGTCTATAGTCTAGTCTAGTCTAGTCTATAGTCTAGTCTATAGTCTAGTCTATAGTCTAGTCTATAGTCTAGTCTATAGTCTAGTCTATAGTCTAGTCTATAGTCTAGTCTATAGTCTAGTCTATAGTCTAGTCTATAGTCTAGTCTATAGTCTAGTCTATAGTCTAGTCTATAGTCTAGTATGTCTAGTCTATAGTCTAGTCTATAGTCTAGTCTATAGTCTAGTCTATAGTCTGGATACTAGACTGGACTACAAAACTATTGAGTCGTGGATAGAAAACATTTCATGTAATTCCTTAAATATATTAAAATTACATCTTCAATCCAACTTTTAAAAATTTAATATTTCCTCAATAATAAGTATATACCAAGAGTTGGTTTAAAAATTACTTGCAAACACCAACTTTATTCACCTTGAACATCACAACTTCCGCAACACTATAATACAATTCTTTGCCGTAGAGTAAATAAATCCCTTCTCAAAATATTTACTAATCCCAAACTAGACGATTTAATCATTTGTATCAATTCACCGGAAATTGATTTTTTCATGCCGAACACCACAACCATACTATTTTTTTATATTATTTGCTCACCGCACCATTGGAAAAGTCTCGAAAATAAATGTTGAAAAAAGAAAAGACTTAGCAAACGAAAAGAAAAGGTCAACAAAAGAAAGTGAAAAGGATTTAAAGTCTCAGATTGATATGCACGATTGCAGTTGACAAAAAGAATCCAAAAAAGTGAAAAAAAGAATTAAGGAGAAATGTTGACGTGACTATAAAGAATTCAGGTGCTAAAAAGTAAAAAAACGTTGTAGAGTTTTAAAAAATAATAAAATAACCCTTCAACAGCATGTATTAAAGCAGTCACTAAGTACGTTTATTTTGAAGATTAAGCTGTTGAAAAAGAAAGCTAAAATTTAAAATAGAAAATAAATGAAAATTTTATGTAATTCGTGCTAAAGTTAAAGATTAAAACACCAGCATTAAGCTCTTAAAATGACAATATAAGAAACGTTGTATTTTATGTGGTTTACCAAAAGTCTGAGACTTTAAACTTTTTTAGATTATTTTTTCTAAAGTTAGAAAATACACAAAAACACACCCTTTTATTTTTGTTGTTTAAAAAAAAGTTTAGTTTTCGTTTTTGCTTAAGCTTGATGTGCTATTTAGTTAGTAGTTGTCGTCGTAAACTTACTTGTATGCATTATGACGTTAAGTACTTGTCATTTTTTTCAACATTTTGTATTTTCTTTGTGAAATTTGTGCATGTTTATTGTTTTTTATTTGTGAGACAAGCCCTCTGTCGTAAAAAGAGGCAATTGGGTGTATAATTTTAGCAAAAAGTCTTTTTTTCTGGTAAATTTTTTACCAAAAAAAATGTTTTTTTTTTATATTTTCTATAAACATTTTCTGTAATAAAAACATTTATCAATAATTTTCTGTATAAAGAAAATTTATCGAAGATTTTCGGTAAAAATAAAATTTATCGAAGAAATAGAAGAGATATTTATCGAAAATGTTCTATAGAAAAGATATTTATCGAAGAACTCTATCGAAAATTTTCTATAAAAAGGATATTTATCGAAAATTTTCTATAGAAAGGGAAATTTTCAATAGAAAGAAAATTTATCGAAAAATTTCTATTGATAGGAAATTTATCAAAAATTTTTATATCGAAAATTTTTCCGAAAATTTTCTATAGAAAAAAAATTATCGAAAATTTTTTTTTCTATTGAAAAAATTTTATGAACATTTTCTATAGAAAGGAAATTTATGAACATTTTCTATAGAAAGGAAATTTTATGAACATTTTCTATAGAAAGGAAATTTTATGAAAATTTTTTATAGAAAGGAAATTTTATGAAAATTTTCTATTGAAAGGAAATTTTATGAAATTTTTCTATAGAAAGGAAATTTATGAAAATTTTCTGTAGAAAGGAAATTTTATGAAAATTTTCTGTTGAAAGGAAATTTATAGACATTTTTTTCGAAAATTACCTATAGAAAAAAGATTTATCGAAATTTTTTCTTTCTATTGAAAAAAATGTATGAACATTTTCTATAGAAAGAAAATTTTATATTTTTTATAGAAAGAAAATTTTATATTTTCTATAGAAAGAAAATTTTATGAAAATTTTATAGGAAATTTAATGAATATTTTTTATAGAAAGGAAATTTTATGAAAATTTGGTATAGAAAGAAAATTTTATCAAAATTTTCTATAGAAAGAAAATTTAATGAAAATGTTCTTTAGAAAGAAAATTTAATGAAAATGTTCTTTAGAAAGAAAATTTAATGAAATGTTCTTTAGAAAGAAAATTTAATGAAAATGTTCTTTAGAAAGAAAATTTAATGAAAATGTTCTTTGGAAACAAAATTTATCGAAAATGTTCTTTGGAAACAAAATTTATCGAAAATGTTCTTTGGAAACAAAATTTATCGAAAATGTTCTTTGGAAACAAAATTTATCGAAAATGTTCTTTGGAAACAAAATTTATCGAAAATTTTCTATAGAATGAAAATTTATCGAAATTTTCTATAGAAAGAAAATTTATCGAAAATTTTCTATAGAAAGAAAATTTATCGAAAATTTTCTATAGAAAGAAAATTTATCGAAAATTTTCTATAGAAAGAAAATTTATCGAAAATTTTCTATAGAAAGAAAATTTATCGAAAATTTTCTATAGAAAGAAAATTTATCGAAAATTTTCTATAGAAAGAAAATTTATCGAAAATTTTCTATAGAAAGAAAATTTATCGAAAATTTTCTATAGAAAGAAAATTTATCGAAAATTTTCTATAGAAAGAAAATTTATCGAAAATTTCCTATAGAAAGAAAATTAATCGAAAATTTTCTATAGAAAGAAAATTGATCGAAAATTTTCTATAGAAAAAAAATTTATCGACAATTTTCTATAGAAAGAAAATTTATCGAAAATTTTCTATAGAAAGAATATTTATCGAAAATTTTCTATAGAAAGAAAATTTATCGAAAATTTTCTATAGAAATAAAATGTATTGAAAATTTTCTAAAGAAGAAGGTTTTCTATAGAAGAATAATTTATCCAAAACTTTTTATAAAAGGATTTCCAATAAAGTATGAAAAGGACCTATAAGAGAAAAGAAAGAGTTAATCGAAAAATATCTTTAAAGAGAGAATTATCTTTAAAAATAAATTTATTAAATTACACTTACAAATACATACATATGTATGGAAAATATAATTCATTGAAATTCTTTCTTTTTAAAGAATGCTATAATTTTACACTGATTTGTATGTCTTTGTCTAGTATTTTAAGTATGTATTATAATATTTTTATATATGTATGCAGGTAAGTGTGTTTGATCTTAATACATTTTTGCATATGTCTCTTCCGTCTTTTTGCTGGCTCGTCATAAACATAAATACTACATACATTTATACATTTGTAAATGTAAGACATCACAGATACTTACATACATATATGTAAGTATTTTCCGACATTAACAGACATTAATGTGTGTACGTGAGTAAATCCTTGTTAAGTGACATTTCACACATTGTGCGTGTGAAAGTGATTTTTATGTTGTCAAAAAAATATAAAACAGGAAAGAAACCTCAAAGCAAATAGCATTCACTTAAACCGGTAAAAATGTTATTTAACGAAGTTGAAATACCTTACAAATTGGTTGAACATAACAGAAGGTTATAAGAGAATTACTTAAAAGATCATCAGAACTATTTACTTAACGAAAACTAACAATAATAACTATCGTCAAATCTTAGCATTCCAAAATATTCAATTGACATTTTCACTGTTTAACCAATAACTGAAATTACCAGACATACGACTGGCTATAGGGTACACCTATCAACTGTTAGAAAGTCTTTATATTTTGTTTAAAAGTGCGTGATTGTCATGTTTTAGTTCCTTGCTTGGTAATTTTGTTTTTTATTTTTTATTATAAACCTTGTTAGTACTTAATGGCTCTTAACCGCTTAATGATTTTATTTTTATACACAAGAGACTCTGAACTGAAGAGTACAGGAACGTAAACACTGTGACATTTCAATCAAGTCCTTCACATTATTTGCTTAACGCAATCTAAAAAACAACAATGAGTAATGAAAAGTTTCATAAATTATAGAAGGGAAATGCCAAAGTTTTAGTGTAAAATTTTGAAATTCAAATATGAAAAGGGGTGTTAGTGCGTTCCCCACTTTTGATGACGTTTCTGTTTTTTTGTCTCTTTGTGGATTTCTAAATTAACACAAGTATATTCTCTAATAATTTACCTTGTTGGCAATTAAAAGCTGTTATTTATTTCATTTGCTTTTAACCTCCCCCCTCAAAAAAAAAACTTAATTAATTCATTAGACCATTGTATGGAACAAAACACATTTTTATGTTGCTACCAGACCTTTACTAGACTTAATATTAAAAGTATATAATTAATGGGTTTAAAGGAAAGGAATATTGCTGCTGGTTTATATAAGTACGAATAAGTAAATATTTAGTGCAACAATACTAAAATCCGAACAAGTTATACAAACCCCTGAAAATCTTTTAGTTTAGTGCAGTTGAGTATCATCCACTTCTTTTATGGAAAATTTTTGATAAATATTCTTATATAAAACATTTTGATAAATTTCATTTCATAAAACATTTCTCATAAATTTTCTTTTATAGAATATTTTGGATAATTTTTCCCATATAGAACGTTTTTGATAAATTTTCTTTTATAAAACATTTATTCTTTTATAGAACAGTTTTGATGAATTTCATTTTTTAAACATTTGTTTTTGATTAATTTCCCTTTTATAGAGCATTTTGGATAAATTTTCTTATATAGAACATTTTTGATAGATTTTCTTTTATAGAATATTTTTGATAATTTTTCTCATATAGAACGTTTTTGATAAATTTCATTTTATAAAAGAGTTATGATAAATTTTCTTTTATAGAATATATTTGGATAAATTTTCTTTTACAGAACATTTTTGAATAATTTTCTTTTATAGACAATTTTGGATAAATTTTCTTTTATAGAAAATTTTTGATAAATTTCATTTCATAAAGCATTTTTGATAAATTTTCTTTTATAGAACATTTTGAATAAATTTTCTTTTATAGAACATTTTTGAAGAATTTTCTTTTATAGACAATTTTTGATAAATTTTCTTTTATAGAACAGTTTGATAAATTTCATTAAACATTTTTGATAAATTTTCTTTTATAAAAAAAAATTTGATAAATTTTATTTTATAAAATATTTTTGATTAATTTTCATTTTTAGAACATTTTGGATAAATTTTCGTTTTGGAAAATTTTCTTTATAGAACGTTTTTGATAAATTTCATTTTATAAAACATTTTTGATAAATTTTCTTCTATACGTTCTATAAAGAAAATTTACCAAAAATGTTCTATAAAATGTTTGTATAAATTTTTTAATAAATTTTCTTTTACAGAAAATTTTTTATAATTTTTTTTATAGAAAATTATTATAAATTTTCTTTAATAGAAAATTATTTATAAATTTTATTTTATAGAAAATTATTGATAAATTTTCTTTTATAGAAAATTATTGATAAATTTCTTTATAGAAAATTTTTGATAATTATTTTGTGGAAATTTTTCAATTAATTTTTTTTTTTTTATAGAATTTCTTAAGAAAATTTTGTTTATATAGATTTTTCATAGATTTTTCGAGAAAATTTTCTGTCTATAGAACATTTTTGATAGTTTCGATAAATTTTTCTTTAATAGAAAATATTTTACATATTTTTGCAATAGAATTTTTTGTCATAAATTTTCTTTCTATAGAGAATTATTGATAAATGTGTTTTATAAATTTTGATAAATTTACTTTTTTATAGAAAATGTTCTTTACAGAAAAGATATTCATCTACTTAATATTAAAATAAAAATATTTCTTAATTGCTTAAGTGTCCACAAATTTATACAATTATAACCAAACCAGTCTCTTTAGATCCCAATTATAGTGCTTGCAAATAATGTCTAAAAACAATACATTAAAACCAAAATACTTCTCACAATTTCCTCTATTTAAGACTCTTGCCAGCCAAGTCCATTATTTATTCAAGTAATTTGAACAATTTTATCTTTGCCACACTACTTGTATTGATTTCCATTAGACAATTCCAACAATAGCAATAATTTACCATAATAAATAAACGTATTTCATTTTGGCTTATAGGCAAATTCAGTTGACTTCTAAAATACAATTTCATGAATGGATAAATGGTTGTTGCTACGTTGGTTGGTTGGTGGATGGTAGAAAAAGTACATTTATTTATTGATGTATTTTTCCCCAGTTGAATGATACTCATCCTAAAGTGCTGCTGTTGCTGAAATCCAAACGACCAAGAGACATGGAGACATTTTATTTATACAAAATAATATTGCCGTGTTCTATTGTGGATGTGTGTTAAACTTTTCATCAATACGTTTCATTTCCGTTTTCAATTTTGTATTATTTGAAAATTCGTTTTGTAGTATTGTAATATTCAATGTCTGCTATCTCTCTCAGTGTATATTTAATTTAGTAGATTTCTGTTTTGCGACAACTACCTTCTGCCAACACTGTTTACCAGTTTTTAGTCTGGAATTGTTGGTAAATGCTACAGCAGTGGGAGTAGGTACATCTTCTAGCTAGCTGTGTAATAGTATAAGCTAAAACACCTAAAAATCTAATTCAATATTCCAATTGTAACTCAATATAATGCACACTTTGAACTGCAATGAGCCAGAATAATTCAATATCCTTTTCACGTTATCATTCTACATGCAATTGTATGGATGGCAACTGATACCAGATGGAGGTGATGACGATGGTCATGATGACGGACAATCATGATAGTGTTAAAAATTTAAATATATAATATACGTATGTATGTTTATATATTTTTGTTATATTTGCTTGAAAAGTTATAGATGTTAACTTTAAATTATAAATTTATATGCGATTGTATTTAAATTATTGGCAAGGCGGAAGTATTGACTGTATCCGGCGGAAATGAAAATCCAGTCGCTGTTATAAAAAATAGTAATAATAGATTTGCATTTATTGTGTAAGGTTGAGCTTAATGTATTAGTAAAACGCGGGAAAGTTGTTGTAGAAATTAATATTTATTGGACAAATTAAAGAGTTGAAGATTATTGTATTTAGAACTTCATTTGTTATTTTCTTTTTATCGAAACTAAGATAAATCTTCTGTCGATAGAAAACTTTGATAAATTTTCTTGTTATAAATTTTCTAATTATAGAAAATATTCCGTAAACTTTCTTTTTATATAAATATTAAATTTTCGATAAATTTTCTTTTTATAAGAAATTTTTGATAAATTTATTTTTATAGAAAATTTTCATAAATTTTATTTTTATAGAAAATTTCGATAAATTTTCTTTTATAGAAAATTTTCGATAAATTTTCTTTTTATAGAAAATTTATAGAAAATTATAGAAAATTTTCGATGAATTTTCTTTTTTATAGAAAATTTTTGATAAGTTTTCATTTATAGAAAATTTTTGATAAATTTTCTTTTTATAGAAATTTTTGATAAATTTTCTTTTTATAGAAAATTTTTGATAAATTTTCTTTTTATAGAAAATTTTTGAATAAATTTTCTTTTTATAGAAAATTTTGATAAATTTTCTTTTATAGAAAATTTTCGAAACATATTCTTTTTATAGAAAATAGAAAAAAATTTATCAAAAATTTTTTGTAAGAAAATTTATCGAAAATTTTCTGTAAGAAGAAAATTTATCGAAAATTTTCTATAAAAAGAAAATTTATCGAAAATTTTTTTCTTCTAGAAAATTTCTACTTACAGAAAATTTTTGATAAATTTCTTTTTACAGAAATTTTGATAAATTTTCTACTTACAGAAAATTTTTGATAACTTTTCTTTTTACAGAAAATTTTTGATAAATTTTTTTCTTCTAGAAAATTCTTGATAATTTCGATAAATTTTCTTCTTACAGAAAATTTTGATAAATTTTCTTCTTACAGAAAAATTTTTGTTAAATTTTCTTCTTATAGAAAAAATTTTGTTAAATTTTCTTCTTATAGAAAATTTTCGAAAAATTTTCTTCTATAGAAAATGTTGATAAATTCTTCTTATAGAAAATGTTCGATAAATTTTCTTCTTATTGAGAATTTTTGATAAATTTTCTTCTTATGGAAAATGTTTGATAAATTTTCTTCTTATAGAACATTTTTTATAAATTTTCTTCTTATAGAACATTTTGGATAAATTTTCTTCTTATAAAACATTTTTGATAAATATTTTCTTATAGAATATTTTTGACAAATTTTCTTTTTATACAATATTTTCGATACATTTTCTTCTTATAGAAAAATTTTTATATAATTTCTCTTATAAAAAATTTTCGATAAATTTACTTTTCATGTAGAAAATTATCGATAAATTTTATTTTCTTATAGACATTTTTGACAAATTTCTTTCAATCATATTTACTTCCCTTATATTTATTTGTTTATCAATTTATCAACATTAAAGTGTCTTAAAAAATTACCTTTGATTAACTTCCGATTATATTAAAGTGTTCTAGCATTTGTTAAAATTAGTTTATACTTAATTTTGCATTTGTTTCTAAAAAACCACCACAAAGAAATACTTAAGTTAAAAGTCCTTTAAACAAATTTTCTTCCATCATATTTAAACATAATCTCCTTTTTGGTAGAAAAACTTTTCAACAATAAATCCCCTTCTTATTTAAACAAAACAAACAATATTTTCTACATACATAGAGATATACCCAATTACAGGTGGATAGTGAAGCTACTAAGCAGCAGTGTTAGAACATAGTGACCATTATCATCGTCGTCGTCATCATCATCATCAACATCTATGAAGTCATTTATAAAATTGTCTCTGCTTATGTTATTAATACACCTTACTGCTGCTAAGAAGTCTTTCTATTACAAACAAGCAACAAATTGCAAAAGGTGTGCTACTACCATTACTACTACTGACTGCCACAGCTCCTGCTGCTTCTGATTCCTAATTTTTGCTAAAGCTATATACCTTAGTATGTGTTTGTTTATGTGTGGTTATGTTTGTGTATTTGTTGTAAGGTATTTTATTTATTTATGGTATGAGTGGTTTTGCGGTATTTTACTCTTGTCTTGGTTGGTTGGACGTTGGGTCTTCTAGTCTATGATTTTTACTGGAGTGTGTGTGCTGTTCTGTTGCTTGTTTTACTTCGTCTAACTTCCGTTTACCGCATAAACTCAAAAGGTCTTTTTATAGTTCAACAATAGCCTTAACATGCCAACGAGACCTGAAGTTGCTCTTGTTATTTTTATCTTTACTCTCATAAAGGTTTCATCGCTTACAGTTTTTCTTTTCTTGTGGTATATTAGGGTTGGGTAAGCTCAACAATTTGTATACTATTTTAAATACAATTTTCGATAAATTTTCTTTTTATAAAATATTTTCGATAAATTATTTTATATAGAGAAATTTCGATTAGTTTTCTGTTTATAGACATTTTTCAATAAGTTTCTCTTTAAAGAAAATTTTCTTTCTATATGAAATTTCCTATACATTTTTTTATAGAAACTTGTTGATAAATTTTCTTTTTATAGAAAATTTCAATAAATTTTCTTTCTATAGAAATTTTCAATAATTTTCTTTCTATAGAAAATTTTCAATAAATTTTCTTTCTATAGAAAATTTTCATTAAATTTTTTTTATAGAAACTTGCTGAAAAATTTTGTTTCTATAGAAGCTTGTTGATAAATTTTCTTCTATAGAAATTTTCAATATATTCCTTTCTATAGAAAAATTTCAATAAATTTTCTTTCCATGGAAAATTTTCAACAAATTTCCTTCCATAGAAAATTTTCAATAAAATTTTAAATTTTCTATAGAAAATTTCAATAAAATTTTATTTTCTATAGAAAATTCTATAGAAAATTTTCAATAAATTTTTCAATTTTCTATAGAAAATTTCATAAAAATTTTCAATTTCTATAGAAAAAATTTTCAATAAAATTTTCTATAGAAAATTGAAAATTTTATTGAAATTTTCTATAGAAAATTGAAAATTTTATTGAAAATTTTCTATAGAAAATTGAAAATTTTATTGAAAATTTTCTAAGAAATTGAAAATTTTATTGAAAATTTTCTATAGAAATTTTCTATAGAAAATTTAAAATTTTATTGAAAATTTTCTATAGAAAATTTAAAATTTTATTGAAAATTTTCTATGGAAGGAAAATTGTTGAAAATTTTCCATGGAAAGAAAATTTATTGAAATTTTTCTATAGAAAGGAAATATATTGAAAATTTTCTATAGAAAGAAAATTTATCAACAAGCTTCTATAGAAACAAAATTTTTCAGCAAGTTTCTATAAAAAAAATTTAATGAAAATTTTCTATAGAAAGAAAATTTATTGAAAATTTTCTATAGAAAGAAAATTTATTGAAAAATTTCTATAGAAAGAAAATTTATTGAAAATTTTCTATAAAAGAAAATTTATCAACAAGTTTCTATAAAAAAAATGTATAGGAAATTTCATATAGAAAGAAAATTTTCTTTAAAAGAGAAACTTATTGAAAAATGTCTATAAACAGAAAACTAATCGAAATTTCTCTATAAAATAATTTATCGAAAATATTTTTAAAAAGAAAATTTATCGAAAATTGTATATTAAAATAGTATACAAATTGTTGAGCTTACCCAACCCTAATATACCACAAGAAGAAGAAAAAACTGTAAGCGATGAAACCTTTATGAGAGTAAAGATAAAAAATAACAAGAGCAACTTCAGGTCTCGTTGGCATGTTAAGGCTATTGTTGAACTATAAAAAGACCTTTTGAGTTTATGCGGTAAACGGAAGTTAGACGAAGTAAAAACAAGCAACAGAACAGCACACACACTCCAGTAAAAAATCATAGACTAGAAGACCCAACGTCCAACCAACCAAGACAAGAGTAAATACCGCAAAACCACTCATACCATAAATAAATAAAATACCTTACAACAAATACACAAACATAACCACACATAAACAAAACACATACTAAGGTATATAGCTTTAGCAAAAAATTAGGAATCAGAAGCAGCAGGAGCTGTGGCAGTCAGTAGTAGTAATGGTAGTAGCACACCTTTTGCAATTTGTTGCTTGTTTGTAATAGAAAGACTTCTTAGCAGCAGTAAGGTGTATTAATAACATAAGCAGAGACAATTTTATAAATGACTTCATAGATGTTGATGATGATGATGACGACGACGATGATAATGGTCACTATGTTCTAACACTGCTGCTTAGTAGCTTCACTATCCACCTGTAATTGGGTATATCTCTATGTATGAGAAAATATTGTTTGTTTTGTTTAAATAAGAAGGGGATTTATTGTTGAAAAGTTTTTCTACCAAAAAGGAGATTATGTTTAAATATGATGGAAGAAAATTTGTTTAAAGGACTTTTAACTTAAGTATTTCTTTGTGGTGGTTTTTTAGAAACAAATGCAAAATTAAGTATAAACTAATTTTAACAAATGCTAGAACACTTTAATATAATCGGAAGTTAATCAAAGGTAATTTTTTAAGACACTTTAATGTTGATAAATTGATAAACAAATAAATATAAGGGAAGTAAATATGATTGAAAGAAAATTTGTCAAAAATGTCTATAAGAAAATAAAATTTATCGATAATTTTCTACATGAAAAGTAAATTTATCGAAAATTTTTTATAAAGAGAATTATATAAAAATTTTCTATAAGAAGAAAAATGTATCGAAAATATTGTATAAAAAGAAAATTTGTCAAAAATATTCTATAAGAAAAATATTTATCAAAATGTTTTATAAGAAGAAAATTTATCCAAAATGTTCTATAAGAAGAAAATTTAAAAAAATGTTCTATAAGAAGAAAATTTATCAAACATTTTCCATAAGAAGAAAATTTATCAAAAATTCTCAATAAGAAGAAAATTTATCGAACATTTTCTATAAGAAGAATTTATCAAACATTTTCTATAAGAAAAAATTTTTCGAAAATTTTCTATAAGAAGAAAATTTAACAAAATTTTTCTATAAGAAGAAAATTTAACAAAAATTTTTCTGTAAGAAGAAAATTTATCAAAAATTTTCTGTAAGAAGAAAATTTATCGAAATTATCAAGAATTTCTAGAAAAAAAATTTATCAAAAATTTTCTGTAAAAAGAAAAGTTATCAAAAATTTTCTGTAAGTAGAAAATTTATCAAAATTTTCTGTAAAAGAAAATTTATCAAAAATTTTCTGTAAGTAGAAAATTTTCTAGAAGAAAAAAATTTTCGATAAATTTTCTTTTTATAGAAAATTTTCGATAAATTTTCTTCTTACAGAAAATTTTCGATAAATTTTCTTACAAAAAATTTTTGATAAATTTTTTTCTATTTTCTATAAAAAGAATATGTTTCGAAAATTTTCTATAAAAAGAAAATTTATCAAAAATTTTCTATAAAAAGAAAATTTATCAAAAATTTTCTATAAAAAGAAAATTTATCAAAAATTTTCTATAAAAAGAAAATTTATCAAAAATTTTCTATAAAAAGAAAATTTATCAAAAATTTTCTATAAATGAAAACTTATCAAAAATTTCTATAAAAAGAAAATTCATCGAAAATTTTCTATAATTTTCTATAAAATTTCTATAAAAAGAAAATTTATCGAAAATTTTCTATAAAAAGAAAATTTATCGAAAATTTTCTATAAAAATAAAATTTATGAAAAATTTTCTATAAAAATAAAATTTATCAAAAATTTCTTATAAAAAGAAAATTTATCGAAAATTTAATATTTATATAAAAAGAAAGTTTACGGAATATTTTCTATAATTAGAAAATTTATAACAAGAAAATTTATCAAAAGTTTTCTATCGACAGAAGATTTATCTTAGTTTCGATAAAAAGAAAATAACAAATGAAGTTCTAAATACAATAATCTTCAACTCTTTAATTTGTCCAATAAAATATTAATTCTACAACAACTTTCCCGCGTTTTACTAATACATTAAGCTCAACCTTAAACAATAAATGCAAATCTATTATTACTATTTTTTATAACAGCGACTGGATTTTCATTTCCGCCGGATACAGTCAATACTTCCGCCTTGCCAATAATTTAAATAACAATCGCATATAAATTATAATTTAAAGTTAACAATCTATAACTTTTCAAGCAAATATAACAAAAATATAAACATAATACGTATATTAATATATTTAAATTTTTAACACTATCATGATTGTCGTCATCATGACCATCGTCATCACCTCCATCTGGTATCAGTTGCCATCCATACAATTGCATGTAGAATGAATAACGTGAAAAGGATATTGAATTATTCTGGCTCATTGCAGTTCAAAGTGTGCATTATATTGAGTTACAATTGGAATATTGAATTAGATTTTTAGGTGTTTTAGCTTATACTATTACACAGCTAGCTAGAAGATGTACCTACTCCCACTGCTGTAGCATTTACCAACAATTCCAGACTAAACTGGTAACAGTGTTGGCAGAAGGTAGTTGTCGCAAAACAGAAATCTACTAATTAAATATACACTGAGAGAGATAGCAGACATTGAATATTACAATACTACAAAACGAATTTTCAAATAATACAAAATTGAAAACGGAAATGAAACGTATTGATGAAAAGTTTAACACACATCCACAATAGAACACGGCAATATTATTTTGTATAAAAAAATGTCTCCATGTCTCTTGGTCGTTTGGATTTCAGCAACAGCAGCACTTTAGGATGAGTATCATTCAACTGGGGAAAAATACATCAATAAATAAATGTACTTTTTCTACATCCACCAACCAACCAACGTAGCAACAACCATTTATCCATTCATGAAATTGTATTTTAGAAGTCAACTGAATTTGCCTATAAGCCAAATGAAATACGTTTATTTATTATGGTAAATTATTGCTATTGTTGGAATTGTCTAATGGAAATCAATACAAGTAGTGTGGCAAAGATAAAATTGTTCAAATTACTTGAATAAATAATGGACTTGGCTGGCAAGAGTCTTAAATAGAGGAAATTGTGAGAAGTATTTTTGGTTTTAAATGTATTGTTTTTAGACATTATTTGCAAGCACTATAATTGGGATCTAAAGAGACTGGTTTGGTTATAATTGTATAAATTTGTGGACACTTAAGCATTAAGAAATATTTTTATTTTAATATTAAGTAGATGAATATCTTTTCTGTAAAGAACATTTTCTATAAAAAAGTAAATTTATCAAAATTTATAAAACACATTTATCAATAATTCTCTATAGAAAGAAAATTTATGACAAAAAATTCTATTGCAAAATATGTAAAATATTTTCTATTAAAGAAAAATTTATCGAAACTATCAAAAATGTTCTATAGACAGAAAATTTTCTCGAA
>NW_023997130.1:0-26620 GCF_015586225.1 Lucilia sericata | reverse complement strand
AACTAGAACTGAACTAGAACTGAACTAGAACTGAAGTAGAACTGAACTAGAACTGAACTAGAAACTCAACTAGAACTGAACTAGAACTGAACAGAACTGAGAACTAGAACTGAACTGAACTGAACTAGAACTGAACTAGAACTGAACTAGAACTGAAATAGAACTGAACTAGAACTGAACTAGAACTGAACTAGAACTGAACTAGAACTGAACTAGAACTGAACTAGAACTGAACTAGAACTGAACTAGAACTGACTAGAACTGAACTAGAACTGAACTAGAAACTGAACTAGAACTGAACTAGAACTGAACTAGAAATGAACTAGAACTGAACTAGAACTGAACTAGAACTGAACTAGAAACTGAACTAGAACTGAACTAGAACTGAACTAGAACTGAACTAGAACTGAACTAGAACTGAACTAGAATGAACTAGAACTGAACTAGAAACTGAACTAGAACTGAACTAGAAACTGAACTAGAACTGAACTAGAACTGAACTAGAACTGAACTAGAAACTGAACAGAAACTGAACTAGAACTGAACTAGAACTGAACTAGAACTGAACTAGAACTGAACTAGAACTGAACTAGAACTGAACTAGAACTGAATAGAACTGAACTAGAACTGAACTAGAACTGAACTAGAACTGAACTAGAAACTGAACTAGAACTGAACTAGACTGAACTAGAACTGAACTAGAACTGAACTAGAACTGAACTAGAAACTGAACTAGAACTGAACTAGAACTGAACTAGAACTGAACTAGAACTGAACTAGAACTGAACTAGAACTGAACTAGAACTGAACTAGAACTGAACTAGAACTGAACTAGAACTGAACTAGAACTGAACTAGAACTGAAACTAGAACTGAACTAGAACTGAACTAGAACTGAACTATAGAACTGAACTAGAACTGAACTAGAACTGAACTAGAACTGAACTAGAACTGAAACTAGAACTGAACTAGAACTGAACTAGAACTGAACAGGAACTGAACTAGAACTGAACTAGAACTGAACTAGAACTGAACTAGAACTGAACTAGAACTGAACTAGAACTGAACTAGAACTGAACTAGAACTGAACTAGAACTGAACTAGAACGAACTAGAACTGAACTAGAACCTGAACTAGAACTGAACTAGAACTGAACTAGAACTGAACTAGAACTGAACTAGAACTGAACTAGACTGAACTAGAACTGAACTAGAACTGAACTAGAACTGAACTAGAACTGAACTAGAACTGAACTAGAACTGAACTAGAACTGAACTAGAACTGAACTAGAACTGAACTAGAACTGAACAGAACTGAACTAGAAACTGAACTAGAACTGAACTAGAACTCAACTAGAACTCAACTAGAAACTGAACTAGAACTAAACTAGAACTGAACTAGAACTGAAACTAGAACTGAACCAGAACTGAACTAGAACTGAACTAGAACTGAACTAGAACTGAACTAGAACTGAACTAGAACTGAACTGAACTGAACTAGAACTGAACTAGAAACTGAACTAGAACTGAACTAGAACTGAACTAGAACTGAACTAGACTGAACTAGAACTGAACTAGAACTGAAACTAGAACTGAACTAGAACTGAACTAGAACTGACTAGAACTGAACTAGAACTGAACTAGAACTGAACTAGAACTGAACTAGAACTGAACTAGAACTGAACTAGAACTGAACTAGAAACTGAACTAGAACTGAACTAGAACTGAACTAGAACTGAACTAGAACTGAACTGAACTGAACTAGAACTGAACTAGAACTGAACTAGAACTGAGCTAGAACTGAACTAGAACTGAAACTAGAACTGAACTAGAACTGAACTAGAACTGAACTAGAACTGAACTAGAACTGAACTGAACTGCACTGAACTGAACTAGAGCTGAACTTAAAAATTACTGTCGACTATTTGCAGCGACGAAAACATTATTTGTTCTAATATTATTATATTAATTCCTTTTAAAATATTCAACCACAATAAACAATGACTTTTGAAAAAAAATAATTTGTGCATAAATTTCGTTATAATTTCTGTGGGTACCTTTTCTTTTTTTACGCATTATAGATAAATTTATTTATTTTATTTTCAAAATTAAAAGCCAATTCGCAATAATCATAAAAAATTGTTTATATTTAGGTACGTACACGTAAAGGAATGACTCATGCCATTCTTAAGAAATATTTGTTTGTATAAACAGGAAAAACACAATTTAAACAGTAATATTTAGCAAATTCAACACGTTTTTGATAAAAACAAACTAAGATACTAAAAATTGAAACAGTTTTTTAAATATAACGCGATAAAAACATGTCACTGGGACAAATATTTAAATGTAACTAAAAGCAAATCAAAAAATATTTAAAATACCAGCCCTCCTTAGTAGTAGTGGATGGAAGAATGTGAGAAAACTAAAAAATTGATGACAAATCACATTAAACAAACTGAAAAAAAAATTCCCTTCTTTAACGACATTTATAGAGAAATAAAAATAGTTATAGATAGGCTTTTTCAACACTGCATAAAGAATTTATAAAATAATAGCAATAAACGATAATGTCGTGTGCAAGTTCAAAAATACTCACATTATTTATAGGATTTTGATGATGTTGCGAAGGACTGGTTGATAGGGAATCACCACCTCCTCCACCACCACTAGCGCCAGTGGCTGTTATATTAGCATTGTTGGTATTCGATGAACCGATAGTATTGCCACTAACGCCGCCACCACCACCACCACTTCCTGTATTTGTGGCTGACGTATTAGTGGTATTTGTTGTATGAAACGATTGAAATATGTCATCAATACATTCATCGCCAGCATTAAAACGTACAGTTATGGGCACTGTAGTCTGAGTGGAGGAGGTTTGTCCTGCCGTGGGTTTATTTGTGCTGGGCGATGAGGCGTTATTAGTTGACGAGCTTGAAGAACCTGTAATAATAGTGAAACAATTTTTTAAAATTAATTTTAGGATCGTTAAATATTTAAAATTATTTTATTTTTGGAAACGTAGGTTATTGACAACTCTATTGACTAGTTTCTTGACTGCTCTATAAACAATTCTATGGACTAGTCTATTGACAAATTTATTTATTATGTACTAAGCTATTGACTGGTCTATTGACTAGTCTTTGCACTAGTGTATTACCTACCCTATGGACTAGTCGATTCACTATCTATGGTTTAGTCGATGGAGTATTCTATGGACTAGTTTAAGAATTATTCTTCGTATTAAGTATTATATAACCTAATATGTAAACTAGTCTATGATCTATTCTTCGTACTAATCTATGGTCTTCGTGCTAATCTATAGTCTAAGAACTAGTCTATTGACAAGTTTATTGACTAACTTATCTATGGTTTAGTCAATTGACTATTCTATAGACTATTGAGTCTCGTCTATGGACTAGTATATAGACTAGTCTATGAACTATTCTTCATACTAATATATGGACTATATTATTAACTAGTCTGTGAATTATGTATTGACTAGTCTATAGTCTATCCTATTGAGAAGTTTATTAACTACTCTATGAATGCCGCACGTCTCTCAACGAGATGACGAGACATTCGAACATCACCCTTATTTGGGTCAAGGGACACAGGAGAATATGTGGCAATGATATTGCTGACACATTGGCCACGCTTATCATACTGGAAATAGATCAATTCTGTGGTATTCCACTTCTTGCAATAAAGAGAAAACTGCTACTCTATTGCTTGTGACAAATGGTCGCGTGAACACACTTGCTCTAAAGCTAGAGCGCTGTGACCCCATATGAATCCATGCAGGTCTAACTATCTCCTTGGTCTTCAAAGACTACAATTAGTTAAGCTGGTATCGATTATTACTGGCCACTGTAAATTTGGAAACCATTCTAGACGCATTGGTCTTCCGTTCAATGATTTCTGTAGGAGTTGTCAAAATGAGGATGAAGAAGTGACTAATCTTATCTGTAATTGTCCTACCTTGGCTGAGACCCGAATTCGATCGCTTGCATCGGCCTACTTTGGCGATCCTATTCGAATTATAGTATATTCAATTGGAACGTCTTATGGTCTTCATTAATTTATCAAAATGGGTTTGAAATTCGAATTCCCACTAACGGTTGCATGGCAATTATGCCTGGTTCTTTTCTTCAACGGTTTCTTGACACCTCCTATCTGTGTCTCCTATTCTCTCTTTCCTACTTTTTCTTCTTACAGGTTACAAGTAAAGCTGCATTGACATTGACTTGTGATAACGATTGATTTGACAATGGACTAGTAATCCTAGTCTATTGACTAGTCGGCTGATTATTATATTGAATGAACTAGTCTATGGTCTACTCTATAGACTTGTCTATGAAGATTAGTGCTAATACTTAGTGCTAATACTTATATTGACTAGTCAATTGACTAGTTTATATAAAAGACTATAGAGTAATATATTGACTAACGTATGGACTACCTATGATAGTTTGTAATATAGAAAAAGTACTTAATATAACGTGACAGTACGCCGGCCAAAATGGACTAAAAAAGTACAATAGTACTGAATTTTCCATGTCATTATCGACTAAATTTGTATTGAATGCAAACTTTAAAACGAGTATTTTACAATAGCACATTTAAATTTCTGAATCTGTAAGAAATCTTTTAACCTAAACTTTAAAATCTCCTTGTAACTTTCAAATTCTTAATAAAAAACATTTCACTTACTTTTGGATATTTTTAAAGAGTCCATTTTTGTAGTCTGTTGTTATGATTATATGAATGTATATAAAAAAAGGAATTTTTTTCTATTGCTTTATTGTTCAGCTCCTCAGTTTCTATTTGTTTGTGATAGTTCTTCTAGTTTGATGTATTACGGAACCAGTAACAACTGTTTGTTGTCTTGATGTGTTCACACAATTCTTTCTTTTTTTTTATTTCGGGCTATTATTAAAAACAAGCAAATGTATATAGCGTCAACAAACTGACACCGCCAACAACAGCAACCCAGCACACGTCTCGTTCTCTTGTTTCTTATTTATACTTGGTTTATCTTAGTTGGTTAGTTGACAATTTCTTATTCTTGGTATTTTTTTCTTTATTTTTTTGCCACTCGTTGTTGTTTTTGTTGTTACTATTAATTCTACTTGCTGACTTGTTTGTTTTTGTTCTGTATATTCTCAGTTGCCCTAATTTTAGAACGTCACATTTTTGTGTTGCATTGTTGTTATAGCCATGAGTGTGTATGCCCCAAATACCGGAATAGTTGTTTGTAGTAGCCAGTATAGCACCAGCCAGCAAGTGATCGTTGATTATTTGTTTGTATATTTGTTGTTGACAAAATGAAAATCGTGTCGAAAAATTCATCATCGAATAAAAAATATAACAAACGTAAATAAATCATAAAAAATGTAGTAGCAGCAGCAGTAGTAGAGAAATAGCATCAGCAGCATAATATTAAAGTGTGGTCAAATTGTTTTAAGTGGCAAATAGTCGTAGTAGTATTTGTTGTAGGAAGTAGTTCAGGTGGTATCATCAACATCATTTTTCCAAGGCAAATCCATGAAGAATGGTGTAAATTTTGTAAAGAAAAGAAAAATAAAGAGAAATAAATAAATAAATATAATAAAAAATTGTTTTAATTTAATACATTGTTATTAAACAGCAAAAAGGTGGTTTGATTGTTGTTTATTTTCTTATATTTATTATAAGTTTGTAGTTGTTTTCAATGACATTTTGTTAAGTTTTTGGTTAAAATAGTTATTTATGTTTTTTTTAGGAGAAAATAATTTGAAACTTTTTAACGATTTCCTTGAACAGAAATATCTACATAACTTAAATAAAAGAAACAAGAAAAAAGAGGAAAATACATTTTTCAGATTCAGATCTAAACAAGAATTGTGACAGAAGATCTGAATCCTCACTAAAGCCTCCACTCGATATAACGATTAATTTTCCTGATAAAACCGCACAGAATGCCTCCAGCAATATTTCCCAGTTCGTCGTGGAATCTATTTTATAAAATTTTTACATGCAACACTTTTAATATAATATAGAGCTCCCCAATTCCTAATAGAACAATGCCCCATTAAAAGTCATGTCAAAGTCCTTAGACTACTACTATCCAATCCAATAAGTATTTTCATTGCTTTACAATCCAGATTGCATTGATTGCCATTAATACAATGTTTTCCAATTTGTCGCACTTTTTGTTTTAAACCCTGTAATCTCTGACTCTAGAGCTCCCCAATTCTTAATAGAACAATGCCCCATTAAAAGCCATATTTAATGGACTCGACAACTTCTATCCAGCCCAATAAGTATCTTCGTAGCTTTCGTCCATTTGATACTTTACAATTCATATTACTGTTCCAGGAATGATTAGGGAATCATTCGAAGTTCATTGTATAATAGAGGCAAATAGGTCTCTCCTTCCAATTCTTAATAGAACAATGCCCCATTAAAAGCCATATTTAATGGACTCGACTACTTCTATCCAGCCCAATAAGTATCTTCGTAGCTTTCGTCCATTTGATACTTTACAATCCATATTACTGTTCCAGGAATGATTAGTGAATCTTTTGAAGTTCATTGTATAATAGAGGCAAATAGGTCTCTCCTTGCAAGTTCTTCCGCCACCTCATTTTCCTGAGGAACTGGCGGAAATTGCGGGACTTTATCTTCGCAGACTTCTAGGTTTTATCAGGGGAATTAGACATTTCTTTAAATGAGTTTTTAAAATGGAGACTCAGATTATCTCACATTCGAAGAATAGATTTTAAGATAAATCTTTTGGGTTAAACCCCCTTGGGAATCGACCTGTTACCATTCATCTCTCCTATTTACCTATGTTCTTTCTTTTTCCATTGTTTTGTTTCTTCATAGAAAGTGAATATCCAAAGTCACTTTCTATGAACTGAATCACAGTGGACCTTATGGTATCCGAGTGGAATTGCACTTTTATAGGGTTTTGGGATTACTCCATGCCACCTTGAAAAAGTTCAAGTGATGGAAGACTTATTTGGCTGTTCCAAAGGGCATAGGGCACACACAAATAATTAACACTTCGAATCCTTGCATCTTAATGTAGATTATTGCGTTGCGAAACCTCAATTCGACAGACGCTTTCAAATCCGAGTTCCTCCGAAATCCTCTTTTAGGGTACCTAATTATTGTATTTTACAGGCAGAGAGATTTGCTATCAAACGTGTCGCCAACTGGCTGAGATGTTATCAACTATCGGGTGATATACATATGTATGTATATATACGGACAGCAAAGCTGCGATCAGAAGTCTAGGGGAATCCTGGGTATCACTGAATGAGATAGTGAGTCCCTGGACATAGTAATTGTCAGGAAAACTGTATAGCTGACGAACTTGCCAGGAATGGTGCGATGAAAGGGAAAAATGAAATCGAATTTCTGGTATCTCCCTTACAAACTGTAAATCACTGGTTTAGACTGAACTATATGAAATGGCTCAAATCAGATAGTTCAGTGGAACCACCTGTCTCACTTCGAGGTGATGCTCCCAGGTCAAGTTTATTATTAAGATTTCGCAATTGGCAATCACGCCAGAAGAATGGGTCTCAAATATAACGACTGCTGTACGAGTTGTAATAATGAAGAGGAAGAGGAAACAACACCTCATCTCCTCTGCTATTGCCCACCAATCAATGAAAGCAGAGAACAATGTGCTTTGCTGCTCTATCTTGTTTGGATGAGCTATCTGGGATATGCCTTAAAAATATCCTAAACTTTGTGAATCAAACTGGTTGGTTTAAATCTGAAAGTAGAGAGTAATACTTAAATGGAATCCTACGACCACTAGGGTATAGCCTCATGTGAGCCACTCATGATTGATTGAGTGGCTATTCTTCTTACCTAAACCTAACCTAAACCCATAATAATTCTATCTCTACATATTTAGATAGGAATTCATTATTTTATCTTTGTTTTTTCTTCTATTTTTTCAACAGTATTAGCGGATATTGTTGTATCTGGTAAAACCGTCTAGCCAAAGTGTGCGTAATGAATAACACAAAAGTATCTTGTTCAAATGTCTTATCTGAATTTTGTGGGTGCACCAGGGTTTCCCAAGGAGACATGGTAATATTTTCTTGAATTCTCTTTCCCATTCATCTTGCAGTCTCTTTTCTCTTATAGCTTCGTTTCTAGATGATTTACCTGTAATGTGAGGTCATCTTGGGTGCCTCTTTGCAACTTTATAACCCTTATTTATCTAACCTAACCTTGATATTAATTAAAAAAATTAAATTTAAATGCAACAAATTTGTTCAATGCTTGATATTTATTTACTAACATAAATTAAACTTTAATGCTAATTAAAAACCCAAAATGTTGTTTACCCCAAATCACAGCAATTCAAATTTTGTTTTGAATAAAAATAAGTGCCATAGTAAAGACAAACTAAATATAACCCAATTACAATAGGTGCTCTTTTTAACTAAAACCAGAGAAAAACTAAACAAACAAAAAACAGAACACAGATTTGAAATTAAAAATAAAAAGAAATTAAAACCGAAAAAAAGACTAAACAAAACATAAAAGAGAATCACATGTTATCACATGAATGGCAAAAAGCAGCAAACCAACAAACGACCTAATAACTGGGATAACTATACATAAGAGTAAGGGTTATATACCATTATCATGTAGTACCTATGTATGTATATTACTAGGTTACTTTTTAACGCCTGCATGGGTGGTATGCAGGCTTTTCGGTTAAATTCTCTGAACTACGCACTATAGAGCATAAAAAAAGAACTAACCTAAAAATAATACAAAGTGCATATTTCAGCAATTTTCCAAAAATCTGCTCTCAAACACACAATACGCATCATAATGCTCTTTAACAGCAGATGCTGTCAAATACAAAATTACTATGTGGCAAAATAAAAGAGACAAGAAGAAAGAAACATTATTTGGAAAAAATACATTGTAATTTTATGGAAATTGCATACAAAATTTGAAAACAAAATTTTATTGACACACATATTCCTTTGTTGATGTTTCCAATTTTAAATATTTGATTAAATTTTTGCTTAAATGTCATAAGTTACACTTAGTCTGTGTGTATAAAGGAATGTGTATAATAAAGCTGGAAACAAAATAGAAAACTGTAATAACCACCCTTTTTATTATTATTAAAAGTCAAGATTTTTTTACTGTCATCCCAACCAGAAAAAAAGATACCCAGCAAAACTAACTTATAATTAAATGAGTATTACATACCGTCTGCATTACATAGAAGAAGTTTGGTAATGACTTACAATGGCCTCCGATAGGTTAGTGGTTAGTGTTCTAGTCTGGTAGACCGGAGGCGGTGGGTTCGATTCCCACCAGAGGCACTGGTAAAGTAGCGCAAAACCTATTCTCATCGGCATTTTTTTCAAAAACAGAGCTTGAACTTACATAACTCCTTATTTGCAAGCGATCGTGGTAAGTACTTGCCTTTTATATTATCACCGCCATGTTAAAATATTGACTTCAAATGCTATTGGATAATGAAAGTTTTTGATGGGTATATAAAATAATATAAGCAAATCTTAAATGCACTATATTGAATTTTGTTATTGCTTTTGCTGTTATTGTTGTTGCTGTTCAAGAAGAAAAAAAAAAACTGGGCCATGCGCGCTCTATTATTATAAAATTTGTTGGATGGTTGGTTGGCTGACTGGCTGGTTGGTTTGGTCTATTTTTCTTGTTTACCTCAACTATTACGTTTGAGTACACATCGTCATCATAATCATCTGTGTGTCTGTATCATTTATACACAACGTCACCATCACCATCGCCACCACTATCACCATCATCATCATGTTTAATTTTATCATTGTCAGTAAGTAGTTTTGTAATTTTGTTGCTGTTATTGTACACAATGTTCCAATTTTTTTTTTGTATTTTTTTTTTGGGGGGGGAGGTTTATACAAATACATCTGATCTGTAGACATGGTTATAAATGTATTATAACTTTTGATTTGTATAGTGTTTGTTTATGTAAGTAATATTACTCAAGTGTTATTAACTGCTGTTTTATTTGTCTGTCTTGCCCGCTTGTCAAAGTGACTTACCATTGATTTCAATTTGTGAAAAATAACAACAAATCGGTTAAAAACTACAACAACTGTCAGAGAGCGGGTTGTATTAATAGTAGAAATAAAGACAAATTTAACAACACAAAAATTTGAATTTTTAAAAAATTACCTACTGAGAAATTGGTCTTCATCAAAAGCTTCATAAACCCACAAATCTTTGTAAACAAGTTTTTAAACAGAATTTCTAAATTTTTTATTTTATTTTGAATTTTCCACCTTCTAGTTTTTTTTTTACGATTATCTATTTTATTTCTCTTTATTATAAACATGTGGGAGAGTACTACTTGTACGTCGGTACAATTGCCAACAGATGATAGATGGAAAGTTTAATAATAGTCATAACTACTACTATAGCAGCAGCAGCAATAGCAGCGCCAACAAAAATTATAGTTAACTATTATTATTATTATCGTAGCGTAAATGAAAAAAAAAAACTTAATCTCGTACAATCAAAATAATGTCATCAATTAGTTTCGACAGAAAAAAGCAAATAATAATAGAAAAAGTAACTATTATAGAAAGGAATAATTCGCAATAACACAATTCGTGTGCTGTTACAATTGAAATGTTTGCTCAAAGACATTTATTATTACAAATTGTCATTTTCTTTGATAAATTTTCTAATCGAAATGTTAAAATGTTGTATACCACAAGTTAATTTTTATTATAAAATTACTAATAATTTAAAAATTAATTTTTTTTTTGTAATACATACATATTTCGAAGTGAAATATCAAAATAAACTAGAACTGAACTAGAACTGAACTAGAACTGAACTAGAACTGAACTAGAACTGACTGAACTGAACTAGAACTGAACTAGAACTAGAACTGAACTAGAACTGAACTAGAACTGAACTAGAACTAGAACTGAACTAGAACTGAACTAGAACTGAACTAGAACTGAACTAGAACTGAACTAGAACTGAACTAGAACTGAACTAGAACTGAACTAGAACTGAATAGACCTGAAATAGAACTGAACTAGAACTGAACTAGAACTGAACTAGAACTGAACTAGAACTGAACTAGAACTGAACTAGAACTGAACTAGAACTGAACTAGAACTGAACTAGAACAGAACTAGAACTGAACTAGAACTGAACTAGAACTGAACTAGAACTGAACCAGAACTGAACCTAGAACTGAACTAGAACTGAACTAGAACTGAACTAGAACTGAACTAGAAACTGAACTAGAACTGAACTATAACTGAACTAGAACTGAAATAGAACTGAACTAACTGAACTAGAACTGAACTAGAACTGAACTAGACTGAACTAGAACTGAACTAGAACTGAACTAGAACTGAACTAGAACTGAACTAGAACTGAACTAGAACTGAACTAGAACTGAACTAGAACTGAACTAGAACTGAACTAGAACTGAACTGAACTGAACTAGAACTGAACTAGAACTGAACTGGAACTGAACTAGAACTGAACTAGAACTGAACTAGAACTGAACTAGAACTGAACTAGAACTGTACTAGAACTGAACTAGAACTGAACTAGAACTGAACTAGAACTGAACTGGAACTGAACTAGAACTGAACTGGAACTGAACTAGAACTGAACTAGAACTGAACTAGAACTGTACTAGAACTGAACTAGAACTGAACTAGAACTGAACTAGAACTGAACTAGAACTGAACTAGAACTGAACTAGAACTGAACTAGAACTGAACTAGAACTGAACTAGAACTGAACTAGAACTGAACACACTTTTAAGAAAAATCGAGTTTTGAAATTCGAAAGTTTAGTGTCAAATAATAACACAGGTCGACAAAAATATACTTTTGTGAATGATCGAGCTAAATCCGAATCTGACCTCACATTTTCTTCATTACCTGAGAGATTCCAGATATCTTGTCCTGAAGTTAGGTATGGATCCAATATTTTATAAACAATATTTACACAGCATAACAACATCTGCACTATAGTATTGTAGGGTATACCATAAATATAACGAAAACCATTATTTTTCAAAGGCTTTTTCAAATACTATTTTAAAGTTGTCAGAATGGACTTTCAGATGTTATTCAACATTGTAAAAATTAGATTGTCTTGGCGCTGTTATAACATCTCAAAAAAGGCCGAAAATTGCATTTTTTTTAAACTTCAGTAAGCGATATCTCATGAATCAGATGTAATAGAAAAAATGTCCTATTACCAAAGACTAGCTTGGTCTCAGTGTTTCGACTTTTTTTAAATTTTGTCGTAAGTAACATATATTTTGAAGTTATGTACTTTCTTTGGGTAGGAACTACCAAAACTATGAAATTTACATTAATTTAATAATCATTCTTTATTTTATTTTATAATTAAACTCTCACCTTTAAAAGTCTATTTATTAATTATACATTACTGTTTGTTACGTACTTTAAAACAAAATTTGTCATTATTAAAAAATCATTATCTTTCTGGCCAAAGTTTATTAATAATTAGTTTATAAATACTAATAATAATAAAAAAACAAAGGAAATTTAACATTACAATAAATTTACTAATTAATTACTATGTAATAATTTCTTATTATTTTGAAAACTTTTTTTAAAGGTGTTTAATTATGTCCTCAATAGTTTAAAAAACTAATGACGTCTTTAAAATTAAATTCCTCAAAAATAAAATATAAAATAATTGATCAATGTTCAAAGTTTTTCTATTGTTTAAAGAAAATTTGTTTCTAATGACAACATTACAACGTAATCAAGTAATTATTAATTCGAATAAAGTTCGTATGCTAATAGTAGCGAAGTAAAAACATTTATATCATGTCATATTCTAAGGACAAATAATTTAGAAAGAAATTTTTTACAATTTTGTACTACAAATAAAAATACTAAAATTAATGATTGAATGTCAAAGTGCCGTGTAAAATAAATTACTTAAAAACACTTTTTATTTATACAGACTGGGGTATATTTGTCTTTATATACATTTGTATGTAAGTAAATTATTTACTTAAAATAAGCAAATATGTATATGAAAAGAAGGGGATGATTAAATAAACTCACATTAAGTTAAAAAATAAACAATAAGAAAAGTAAAAATCTGATTAACTACTACAATAAAGCGACAAAAATTGCAGACAAATAAATAAAATTTATATTTGCTTAGTATTTTAGACGATTTTTAACTGATATAGAATAACAACAAAGAAATAATAAAAATTTATTTTTTAGACTATCAATATAAAATACATATTTATTTATTTATCTTGTACATGTTCAGGCACAGGTTTGAAAAATTTATTTTTAAATTATTTTTCAATATAATATCTGACGTTCTTATCAGGCTAATCTATTAATTGTCAAATTTTTTAATAATATAAACCCAAAATAATACTGTCAATATACATAATTCTTAAACATACAATCATGCACATATAATGTATGTACTGTGCAAGGCGACTATAAAACGGAGTCATTTCAACAGCTGATTTTTTTATTCATGAACATTTATACTGTCAAAATTTATAACAATATCAAGATGATGATTGAGATATTAACAGTATGCATCATACTTCGCGAAAGCTTATACCAAACGAAAGTTTTTCTTAAAAAGAATGTGCTAATAAAAGTGATTGACTATTGTTCTCGATCAATAAATCAGTATTTTGAAGTAAAAACTACAACTGAATTTTATCTGAACTAGAAGTGAAGAACTGCCCTAGAATATAACTAGCAAGAACTGAACCGGACCATGAACTGAACTAGAACTGTACTAGAACGGAATTAGAACTAAGCAAGAACTGAACTAGAACTGAGCAAGAACTGAACTGGAACTGAACTAAAACTGAACTAGAACAGAACTAGAACTGAACTAGAACTGAACTAGAACTGAACTAGAACTGAACTAGAACTGAACTAGAACTGAACTAGAACTGAACTAGAACTGAACTAGAACTGAACTAGAACTGAACTAGAACTGAAATAGAACTGAACAAGAACTGAACTAGAACTAAACTAGAACTGAACTAGACTGAACTAGAACTGAACTAGAACTGAACTAGAATGAACTAGAATGAACTAGAACTGAACTAGAACTGAACTAGAACTGAACTAGAACTGAACTAGAACTGAACTAGAACTGAACTAGAACTGAACTAGAACTGAACTAGAACTGAACTAGAACTGAACTAGAACTAAATAGAACTGAACTAGAACTGAACTAGAACTAACTAGAACTGAACTAGAACTGAACTAGAACTGAACTAGAACTACTGAACTAGAACTGAACTAGAACTGAACTAGAACTGAACTAGAACTGAACTAGAACTGAACTAGAACTGAACTAGAACTGAACTAGAACTGAACTAGAACTGAACTAGAACTGAACTAGAACTGAACTAGAACTGAACTAGACGAACTAGAACTGAACTAGAACTGAACTAGAACTGAACTAAAACTGAACTAGAACTGAACTAGAACTGAACTAGAACTGAACTAGAACATGAACTAGAACTGAACTAGAACTGAACTAGAACTGAACTAGAACTGAACTAGAACTGAACTAAACTGAACTGAACTGAACTAGAACTGAACTAGAACTGAACTAGAACTGAACTAGAACTGAACTAGAACTGAACTAGAACTGAACTAGAACTGAACTAGAACTGAGCTAGAACTGAACTAGGAACTGAACTAGAAATGAACTAGAACTGAACTAGAACTGAACTAGAACTGAACTAGAACTGAACTAGAACTGAACTAGAACTGAACTAGAACTGAACTAGAACTGAACTAGAACTGAACTAGAACTGAACTAGAACTGAACTAGAACTGAACTAGAACTAGAACTGAACTAGAACTGAACTAGAACTGAACTAGAACTGAACTAGAACTGAACTAGAACTGAACAAGAACTGAACAAGAACTGAACAAGAACTGAACTAGAAATGAACTAGAACTGAACTTAAACTTATCTAGAACTGAACTAGAACATAAATTAACAAGAAATGTTCCATTTGAAGTCAAAATATATGATTTAAACTGTTTATCAATAGGATCGAAAAATATACGAGATATAATCGGTCAGTCCAAATTAATCGACAGCCGTACAAACAGCTTTTACCTAGTAAAGCCGTTTACACTCATTAAAAGTGTTTGATTCCTAAAAGTCTTAATAAAATAGTCGTCATACCTATTCTATATTCGAGAATTTGCATAAAAACACTCAAAAACTCGATTATAATGGATAAAAAATTATAGACTATTTCTTAATTAGGTATAAAATAATGCAAACAATCCAATTCGAATTTATAATTTTCGTAATATTATGAAATTTAATTAAGTTTAGTACCATGCTAACAAATAGCAAAATAGGGGACTTTAAATTTTTTTTTTATTTTTAGTTAAAGCTTTTGAAATTCAAGTTTTATCTCAAATAGTTATGTGTTTAATTAAAAAATCATTTAAGGATGTGTCTAATTATTCTAATTATAATTAAAATGATAATAATTATTAAAAAATAAACATGAAATGAAAATAACACAAAAAGGTAGATAAGAAACAAAATAAAAAAGTACCTAAACAATTACTATCTTTATTTGTTTTGTAGAATATTTTCATAAGATTGTTGTTGTTTCTGTTCAAATTTAATAATTTTTTCCAGTTTTACTTCAGAAAACAAAATTTGTTTTTTTTTTTCACTAAATGTAAACATTAACTAACACACAAATAAAATAAACGAGAAAACACAAACACGAAAAATAAATATAAAAGAAAAAAATTAAAACAGGAGAGTGGGGTTGTTTTTAGTTGTTTTTGCTTTACTCACTTAAAAACTCTCTTGGTTTGTTTTTAGGTTAAGTTCCGTTTTTTTTTCGGTTTCCAAAAAGGGGGGTTTGTTAATTTTTATTTATTCTAGCATTTGCTTGTTTGTATTTATATTTTGTTACTTTATGTGATGTAAAAAATTCAGGTGATTTCTCTGGGTTTTCTTTTTTTTGTATTACACTTCTTCCATGAAGATTTTTTTCTCGGTGTTGTAAAAAAAAGTAGAGGAAGAAAAATTTTTTTGTTTGAAAACCCCTTGGTTTTTTACATAATTTTTCCAATTACAAACAAATTTATTTAATTTTTTAACAAAAGCTTTTTTAATTTTAACAATTGAGTAGAAAAAATTAGTTTTCGTTGGTTTATTACAAAAAAAAAAACGTATTTTTATATGTATGAAAAATATTTTTTCAAATTTTAATTATGAAATTATTTTCACACGCGCTCTATGTTCTTTCTGTTTATAACAACAGCCAGTAGTTTTTTTATTTTATTAAGTTTAGTTTGATTTAATTAAGTTTTTCTATTAGATTTTTAAATATTATGGGTTATTTTTGTTTTCCGTAAAAAAATTTAGCGCGTTTACGATGTGAATGCTGTAAAATTTTTCAACCAACTAATTGGAATTTTGTGTAGGGAAAAATCAATCTTTTTGTGGTTTCTCTTTTGACCCTTCAATACGCACCTGCGCTGTTTTTCTTTGTTTTTGCTGCTAATTTGACATTTTGTTTTGTAACACCATTTTTTTATTTCGTTTTTTTTTTCTTTCTTGCAAAAAATGCTAATTAGAAAATTATTCTAACTATAAAATTAAAAGAAATTTTATTACCAATTTTATGGGGAATTTAAAATATACTTCGTTTTTAAAAGATTTGCTTAAAAAACTCCCACTTTATATTTCTACTTTACCTTTTTTCCGCTAGCTTTTATCTATTTTTGCTGTCGTAATTTTCTTCTTTAAATAGAAGTTTTCTTTTGTTGTTTTTTGCAAAATCTTTTTTATTTTTGCATATTCTCTAGCAGTTTGTTGTTATTTTTAAGTTATTCTATGCATTTATTTATAATTTTTGATATTTTTAACTATTTTTTCACTGCAACTATACCCGGACAAATTTTCTTGTTACGTCTTCTTATTTTTTTGTGTATTTTTCACATCCAAGTGCAGAAGAACAACAACAACTGATTGTCATGGTTGTATAAAAAGGGGAGTAAATTTTTATAACAGTGCTGGTATCAGTTGTAAAGTATTTTAACTAAAAGAACTTTTTTAATCAAAAATATTAAAAAAATAAGAGTAATATATTTTTGAATTTTTTATTAAAATTTCAAATGTTATTATTAAAAAAATATATGACTTTATATTTTCATTAATATGTTATGTTCTAAAAATACTTGTAATCAAAAAAGAAGGTAGGAAAGAAGGTATAAATAAAAGTTGTATGGGTCGTCGAAAAAGGAGTTAATTATTATACCTTACACCACTATAGTGGGGAGGGTGTTATGCGTTTGTGCTGATGTTTGTAACACCCACAAATTTATCCTACATCCACCTTAAACTATAACAATCGGCTCAAAATCGCTTTCTGAATCGATTTAGTTATGTCCGTCTGTGTTTCCATTTAAAGCTTGTGCGCACCCTACATA
Organism: Lucilia sericata; assembly: GCF_015586225.1. Lineage (NCBI taxonomy): Eukaryota > Metazoa > Arthropoda > Insecta > Diptera > Calliphoridae > Lucilia > Lucilia sericata. The sequence continues at coordinate 9,094 of NW_023997130.1, read as the reverse complement.
CTCTTCAACGTTATTGAAAATGGTTGAAATCGGTCCATTTTTCGCCTAGTCCCCATACAACCCAACCACCTGAATAGGACTTTTGAATTCATAATTATGTTAAATGTTCTAATATGTCAACAATAATCGCAAAACTTAGTTTTATAGAAGTTTAAATGCCTCCATAAAAACTCCCCTTCAGAAAATGACTTGAAGATCAAAATTCACTTATAAACACTTATAACACGATGAAATTCTTTGATATAGACGTAAATTCCTCTTCCAAAAATTTTTAAGGATAGACCCATATAAGCCCTCATGTAGAAAATATCTTTGGTGTAGGTTATCATAAGGTCGGCCATGCCTGAGTAGACATACATTAGTACATACTATTTTATTTTTAAATAAGTACATTTGGTCAAAAACGAAAGAATACCATATTACCCATATAGCACTGTATTACCATAAACAAATCATTTCATTGTCACAAAACGAAAAGAAGAAGAATCAAAACAAAAACAGATGATCGGCTTAACTCTACAGCTGATGTAATCATTGTTAAAAAAGCGAAATTTTCATAATTTTTTGCTAAAAATGTATAAACTTTTGCAATTTTCTAATAAAATAAATCAAAAAAATTATGTAAAACCTGCAAATATATTAAATTACCTCCAGCGACAACGTTGGGCTTCAAATTTAGGTAATGACACTTACAATTTCATTGATAAATTTGGCATAAACTGTTTTATATTTTTCTGCAACAGCCTCCTTAGCACCGGGTTATCAACCAAAATTAGTGGAACAAGACAAATGGCAGAAGAGTTACTCACAGCCTAGCGAGTCTAAAGGTAAATGTAAACCGGGTACCTTTCGTATGTTGCTGCCACCACCCAATGTTACGGGAAATTTACACTTGGGTCATGCTCTCATGGCCACAGTACAGGATGTCATATGCCGGCAACAAAGACAATTGGGTTATGAAGTTGTTTGGATACCGGGAACAGATCATGCTGGTATTGCCACCCAAGTGGTGGTGGAAAAGAAATTACTAAAAGAGAAAGGTGTCACTAGACATCAAATAGGACGTGAGGAGTTTTTGAAGGAAGTATGGAAATGGAAAGAAGAAAAAGGTGAGGGCATAACTCAAGATTTGCGTAAGTTGGGTTGTACTCTAACATGGGATAGAGAGTATTTTACCATGGATAAGGTAAGTGGAAGTAGATTTTTATTTTTAATTTTTAGGTTAAAGAAATTGTAATCTTTTAGCGTCAGGCTTATGCGGTCAATGAAGCATTTATACGCTTGTTTGAGGAGGGTCTTATGACACGCAGAGAGTCTCTAGTCAATTGGTCCTGTGCCTTAGAATCAGCCATTTCTGATATTGAGGTAGAAATTTTGGATTTGAAAGGTGCCACCGAAGTTGCGGTGCCTGGTTATGATAAAAATATTACTTTTGGCCGCATTTATGATATAAAGTATAAAATTTTGGGTAGTGATAATGAATTTATAACAGTATCCACCACCAGACCTGAAACTTTACTGGGCGATGTGGCTGTTGCTGTAAATCCTACAGATGAGCGATATAAAAAGTATCGTGATATGCCGGAGGTTTTGTTGTGGCATCCCTTCCGTGAAGAAACTATACCTCTAGTATTCGATGTAACAGTTGAACCAGAGTTTGGTACAGGCGCAGTTAAAATTACTCCGGCTCATGATCGTAATGATTTCGATTTGGCCAATAGGCATTTACTTAAAGCGAAACAGGTATTTACCCCTACCGGTGCCATAAATGAGGACTACAAACAGTTTGCTTTATTGCCACGTTTTGAGGCTCGCGAAAAAATTTTGCAACAGCTAGGAGAATTGCAGCTATTAACTGGTGTGAGGGACCATAACATGCAATTACCCATTTGCTCACGCTCTAAGGATGTCATCGAGTATATGTTGAGAAAACAATGGTTTTTGCACTGTCAACCCATGGCCGATGAGGCTTTGGCTGAAGTTTTAAGTGGACGTTTACAAATTGTACCACCTAATTTTGAAATTGATTGGCAAAAGTGGCTGGAAAATTGTCATGATTGGTGTGTGTCGCGACAATTGTGGTGGGGTCATCAGATACCAGCCTATAAGGCTGTAGATAATACAACCAATGAAACCACTTGGGTGGCTGCTCATTCAGCGGACGAAGCTTTAACTAAAGCAGCAGACATTTTAAGATCAAACTCTATAACAGTGACACAGGATTCTGATGTTTTGGATACTTGGTTTTCTTCAGCTTTACTACCATTTTCCGCCTCCAATTGGCCTTCTGAAGAATATAAGAAAGATTATCCTTTAGATGTTATGGAGACGGGGCATGATATCTTATTCTTTTGGGTAGCCAGAATGGTAATGTTGGGTGTGAAGCTGACGGGATCAGCACCTTTTAAAAAAGTACTTTTAAATGGCATAGTATGTGATGCTCATGGACGTAAAATGTCCAAGAGTTTGGGTAATGTAGTGACTCCTCAACAAGTAGTGCAGGGAGCTTCACTGGAGGTAAATTATTGCTCTTAATATTCATATCTAAATGATCAAGTTTATATACATTTTAGTCGCTACAAGAGGATGTCAAAACTTCCCACAAAGCGGGCATTTTAAGTGCTGCAGAGTTGCAAAAATCCCTTAAAGGTTTGCAGCGTATGTTTCCTCAGGGTATACAAGAATGTGGTACAGATGCCTTACGTTTTACCCTTTGCAGTCACAACATCAAAAGTCATTTTATCAATTTCGACGTCAATGAATGCTACACCAATAAATTGTTCCTAAATAAAATATGGCAAGCTACAAGATTTACTTTGGGAGCAGCAGAACGTTTAAATATGCCCTTAAATGAAGTGGAATCTATGAATCATGTGCCCCTAACGAAATGGGATCTATGGATTTTAAGTCGTTTAGCGGAAACCTTAAAAATATGCCAAGAAAGCTTTGAAAACTATAATTTACATGCCGCCACCCACGCTTTAAAGCAATTTTTGTACAATAATTTATGTGATGTGTATGTGGTGAGTTTAATTATCAATATTTCCTGTTAATTAGATTCAATTAAGTTAATATACTTACTTAAAATAGGAAACCTGTAAAGCTAACATAAATTCCCAAAAGTCAGAGGGTTACATACACTGTGCCACTTTAGCCACTGCTTTAAGCTGGTCTCTACAGGCAATGAGTCCTTTTACTCCCTACCTAAGTGAAGAATTGCTAAAATATTTGCCTCAAAATATCGAAATTGAACTAAATAGATTCCATAATCCTCAATTAGAGCAAGAAATTAATGAAATTTTGGATATTTCACAAAATATAAGACAACTTAAGAGTCGTCATAATATATCCAAAAAATATGATCCACAATTAAAGCTGTATGCTCATAATGAAGAAGCTTTACAGCTCTTGCAAAGCCATATACAGGAAATACAAGCTTTAACTTTGGTAAGAGGTGTACACTTGGAAATGTTGACTGATAGTTCTAAAACAAATAAGGATTTGAAATTATTTTCCACTGCTGGACATTTGTGTAGTTTTGGTGAGTTTATTTGTTGGCATTTGTATTATTTTTTATTTTTATTTTTTTTTTAAATAAACTTGTTTCTGTTTTTTAAGGTATTTCCACGAATGATTTGTACAAACCTAAGGAAGAAAAGTCAAAGTTAGCTAATAATCTTAACGAACAGAAATTACAGAAACTGGAAGCTGAATTGAAACGCTATCAAATGCGTATGGAAAATGAGGGTTTCCGTAAGTCAGCCAGTGCTGAAGTACAGGAGAAACATGCCCAAAAGGTAAGAGGATTTCTAGGTTTTCTTTAACATTATAATAAAACTATAGACTAGACTATAGACTAGACTATGCTATAGAAAACTAGACATCAATTCGTGTGAACTTGTTTCACAATTAATCACAACAAATTCCCAAATGTTTCCTGAGTTCCTAAATTAAATTTTTAAAATCTTAAATACTTTATCTTATATTTCTTTTCCTTTCATTACAGATCCAACAATTGGTGGTAGAAATTGAAAAAATTAAATCCATTGCTAGTTGATTGTTTGTTTTTAAATATAAATTATTATAAATAACTATTGTTTTTTTCTTTTTATTACAAAAATATGCGTTAATATTATGTTATATTGTAATTATAAAAAAACTGTTTAAACTTAAATTAAATTTCTTAAATAAAAAAAACTATTTAAAGGCTAAAAGTCCTTATTTTACTTAAATTAAGTACATTTGTTATTTTATTTTCCTCTGTTTTTTTTTTTTTAATTTTTAATTTGTTGTTAATAAATCGTCTTAAAGCTCTCAACCTATAAATTCCTCAGTCATTAAAAAAATAATGATTTGTATAAAAAAAAACACTGCAGCATTCTCATCATATAACCGGACAGCCACTTTGTGAATACGAAAGATAAAATCCACGATTTGATATATCGAAATCCTCATTGTCATCTGTAACGACATACAAAACAAAAGGTTTGGTAGAGCTGGTGGTGGATACCAAACCCAAACCACAAAAACGATCACTGGGTAAGGTGTTACCATTTTGTGTGGGATTTGGTATGATAACAAAGTCGGTGGTACATTCTTGACTTTGTACTGCCTCCGTGGCCAAGAGTGAAGGATCTACAGCACCCACATCATTGGTGAGAGTAAAGGAATAGGCATCCGAGTCTACTTGGCTCCAGGTTATAGAACATTTATTTGCACCCATACGTATACAAATGCCATAACGATGATTAGCTATTTGTCTACTACCCGGCACACCAATCGAATTGGGTAAAGAACTGGCCGCCGAACCATAATTGAAACTCTGTACGGTGCCACTGTCCTCCATATAGTATTGCAGGCAGCCGGAGGGCGCCAGTGTGGGTGAGGCACATGCTAATTGTGCTATTTGTAATTGCCACTGACGATTAAAGGTATAACTGGAGGAGGTGGCTACTGAAATGGTTATGGGTGATTCACCATTGAAATCTACATAAACATGTTGTCCTGAATTATCACCACATATGGCTGGTACACGCGACGAACCGCCCGTTATCTGTAGAGAATCGGTCAAACAGAAACCATCACCATTTGGTGGAGCCAATTGTAGCGAAAGAAAATCAATTCTAAGTTGACAAATATTTGAATCGCAGGGTTGCACCACTATGGTACATCGGCCGCCGCCACTGTAGGTACCCGGATAGCCGGAGTTGTAGAAATAGGTGTTATTGTATTGGGTGGTAGCGCCGCAGGTTTTCTGGTCTGTGTAAAGATAGAGACATTATTTTTAGATTAATTTTATTTTTAAACTAAAGAACTACTTAGTTTCCTTACATATACAACAAACCGCCTGATTGGTAATGGTTGAACAACCTCCTGCTGAAACTCCTCCATTATCGGCACATTCTCCTCTCACCATACAAGTGCCATGAAGATTATTCTTGCCCGTACACACCTCATTGGCAAAACGACCAATTGTATAGAAAGGAAACCCTAAAAATTAAAGATAACATTTCTATAACTAAAATTTTTAATATAAAATTCCAACATCTGCAATTAGCTAAAAAACTAACAATTTTTTAAATTTTTGTTAGGAAGGATAAAGTTAATAACTGAAAAAATTTTGTTAAAATAAGAAAATTCGTCTACCCTTTTCTCCTACTCTACCCCTCTAGCAAAAATTTCATTTCATGTCATTCCTTCTAATTTAATCCCCATTTCAGTTCTCAATAAGCCGTGGTCGCGTAAAGGTGTCAGTCGCATGTCGTTAAATTAAAATCTTAAAAAAGTGTTATTAAAACAATAAAGAATTAAAGCAAATTTTAATAAATATATAATAAAGTGCAAATTTAATTAAAATTAATAGTTTTTTGTTTAAAAAGTGAAGAATTTAATCCTCAAAATAGCCAATTTAATAATCTCAAATACGCATTTTTGCAAGTCACTTGTTTTTTTGTTCCTTACATACATATACACATACAAAAGTATACGCGCATCTTCATAAAGAAAAGAAAAAACAGCAACAGTTTTGTTGTTTTTGTTTTGGAGCTCAACTTTTTATTTGTTTTGCTTGCGCTATTGGTTTAACAACAACTACTTTTAGTTTCATTTCCGTTAGCATATTATTTCTCATTTCCTTGTTCCTCTCTGATTCATTTTTTGCATTGTTATAAATTTTTTAGATTTTCTGTTTTTAATATAAAATCCTTAATAAGAGTTATTAATTAATAGAAAATAGTATAAAAAGGAAACCCTAAAAATAAATAAAAAACATTTCTATAATTAAAATTTTAAAAACAAGATTCCAACATCTGCAATTAGCTATAAAATAAACAATTATTTAAAGATTTTAGGAAGGATAAAGTTAATAACTGACAAAAGTTGTTATGTTATTAAAATTAGAAAATTCGTGAACCCTTTTCATCCACTCTACCCCTATAGTCTTAATTCCATTTCGTTTCATGTTATTCCTTCTCATTGAATCCCATTTCAGTTCTCAAAAAGCCGTGGTCGCGTTAAGGTGTCGGTCGCATTTCATTTAAGTAAAATCTTAAAAAAGGGTTATTATATCAGTAAAGAATTATAGGAAATTATGATTAAAATCTAATAGAGTACAAATTTAATTAAAATTAATAGTTTTTTGTTTAAAAAGTGAAGAATTTAATCCTCAAACGACCATATAATAATCTAAAATACGCATTTTTGCAAGTTACTTTTTTTTCCTTACATATACACATACGAAAGTATACGCGCATCTTATTGTTTTTGTTTTGAAGCTTAAACTTTTATTTGTTTTGATTGCGCTATTGGTTTGACAACAACTACTTTTAGTTTCATTTCCGTTAGCATGTTTTTTTCTCTTCATTTCCATGTTCCTTTCTGAATAATTTTTTGCATTGTCATAGAAAATGATATATTAATTTATTATAATAACAGTTAATAGTTTACAAAAAACAATTTAAAAATTTCTTGCTAAAATTGGCAAATTTATTTATCCATACCAAATAAAATATAAACAAGAGAGTATATGTATTTTGCAATAAACAAAAAATAACTAGATTATAGACTAGACTATAGACTAGACTGTAGACTAGACTATAGACTAGACTATAGACTAGACTATAGACTAGAATATAGACTAGACTATAGACTAGACTATAGACTAGAATATAGACTAGACTATAGACTAGACTATAGACTAGAATATAGACTAGACTATAGACTAGACTATAGAATAGACTATAGACTAGACTATAGACTAGACTATAGAATAGACTATAGACTAGACTATAGACTAGACTATAGACTAGACTATAGAATAGACTATAGACTAGACTATAGACTAGACTATAGACTAGACTATAGACTAGACTGTAGACTAGACTATAGACTAGACTATAGACTAGACTGTAGACTAGACTATAGACTAGACTATAGACTAGACTGTAGACTAGACTATAGACTAGACTATAGACTAGACTGTAGACTAGACTATAGACTAGACTATAGACTAGACTATAGACTAGAATATAGACTACGACTATAGACTAGACTATAGACTAGACTATAGACTAGACTGTAGACTAGACTATAGACTAGACTATAGACTAGACTATAGACTAGAATATAGACTAGACTATAGACTAGACTATAGACTAGACTATAGACTAGACTATAGACTAGACTATAGACTAGACTATAGACTAGACTATAGACTAGACTATAGACTAAGACTAGAGACTACTATAGACTAGACTATAGACTAGACTATAGACTAGACTATAGACTAGACTATAGACTAGACTATAGACTAGACTATAGACTAGACTATAGACTAGACTATAGACTAGACTATAGACTAGACTATAGACTAGACTATAGACTAGACTATAGACTAGACTATAGCTAACTAGACTAGACTATAGACTAGACTATAGACTAGACTATAGACTAGACTATAGACAGAGGGACTAGACTATAGACTAGACTATACTAGACTAGACTAGACTATAGACTAGACTATAGACTAGACTATAGACTAGACTATAGACTAGACTATAGACTAGACTATAGACTAGACTATAGACTAGACTATAGACTAGACTATAGACTAGACTATAGACTAGACTATAGACTAGACTATAGACTAGACTATAGACTAGACTATAGACTAGACTAGACTAGACTATAGACTAGACTATAGACTAGACTATAGACTAGACTATAGACTAGACTATAGACTAGACTATAGACTAGACTATAGACTAGACTATAGACTAGACTATAGACTAGACTATAGACTAGACTATAGACTAGACTATAGACTAGACTATAGACTAGACTATAGACTAGACTATAGACTAGACTATAGACTAGACTATAGACTAGACTATAGACTAGACTATAGACTAGACTATAGACTAGACTATAGACTAGACTAGACTATAGACTAGACTATAGACTAGACTATAGACTAGACTATAGACTAGACTATAGACTAGACTATAGACTAGACTATAGACTAGACTATAGACTAGACTATAGACTAGACTATAGAGTAGACTATAGACTAGACTAAGACTAGACTATAGACTAGACTATAGACTAGACTATAGACTAGACTATAGACTAGACTATAGACTAGACTATAGACTAGACTATAGACTAGACTATAGACTAGACTATAGACTAGACTATAGACTAGACTATAGACTAGACTATAGACTAGACTATAGACTAGACTATAGACTAGACTATAGACTAGACTATAGACTAGACTATAGACTAGACTATAGACTAGACTATAGACTAGACTATAGACTAGACTATAGACTAGACTATAGACTAGACTATAGACTAGACTATAGACTAGACTATAGACTAGACTATAGACTAGACTATAGACTAGACTATAGACTAGACTATAGACTAGACTATAGACTAGACTATAGACTAGACTATAGACTAGACTAGAGACTAGACTATAGACTAGACTATAGACTAGACTATAGACTAGACTATAGACTAGACTATAGACTAGACTATAGACTAAACTATAGACTAGACTATAGACTAGACTATAGACTAGACTATAGAC
>NW_023997129.1:0-26245 GCF_015586225.1 Lucilia sericata | reverse complement strand
CTGAATAGTCGGCTACATAGGGCAACGCTGTCCTCCCCAAACTGTTAGAATGCGAAACTGATTTAAATATACTCGCAACTTCTGTCGGATATCGTGAGGTCGTTCTAGCATTAGATGGATGTCCGTCCATCCATCTGTTAAAACATAGTAACTAGAGCCAAAATGAAAGGAATATCAGAACAGAAATTTCCCGCAAATATTATATTTTTGTGAGGTTTGTTTCAGTCAACAGTATTCAAAGATTTTGTTAAAGTTTATATGGAAAAATCGGTACTCTTTTGACCTTACTCTCCTTGTAAAGTAATAATAGTTTTATAGAAACTTAAATATATCAGAAAAATTGATGATGATCGATGATGATCGCAGTAATCCGAAAACTCACTCACTTGCTAACATTATGGGAGTACATGATCGTAAATGGATTATCTACTCCAATCATTTTTACAGGGAATCTCTTAGCTTAAAAGGAAGATGTATACTACAATAGAACGCAATAAACAGTTGGGGAACAACCTTATATAATGATCTTTGAAAGGTATTAGCGTCAAATGTTTGGAAATAACATCACTCCCAAGATATTGGGATCAGATTTCGTAGAAAACCTGGCATGGACAGAGAAAGTATTTTAGGGTATGACTATCATTCATCTGAATCCGTTTGTGAGCGTAAATCTGTATGTCCACTGAGAATACAAAGCATCATACTAACCTTAGACTTATTCATTGCCTTTCTCAACGTTTCATTATTCCTAATGGCCGATTGGGTTTCAATTTAGCCCGATTTTTTTTTGCATTTGTTAGGTTAACTTCCTCATGCTTCCTTCCTTCACCTTTTTTCATTGCCGATTATCCCCGAAACAATATTCTATGCTTTCATTGAATGATGGGTAATATCAGAGGAGGTGAGGTATTGTTTCCTCTTCCTCCTCATTATTACAACTCCTACAGTAGTCGTTATATTCGAGACTTATTGTACCCAGTGTCTTGTTATGACTATCTGTTCCCTGCGAAAGCTTAATATAAACTTGACTTAGGGGCATCGTATAGAGGCCAAATTAACCTAGAAGTGAGACAGGTGTTTTCACAGAACCATCTGATTTGAGCCATTTCATATAGTACAGTCTGAACCAGTGACTTATAGTTTGTAAGGGAGATACCAGACAATGTTTCGATTTAATCTTGTTGCGATTTTTAATTCATTTTCACATAATTTCACTTTGTTTTTGCATTTCTTTTGTTTTATGAAGCGATGTGTTTTTGAATATGTATAATTAACTCTTATTGTACATAAATAAAGCATTTATAATTGTTTCATAAAAATATGTTCACTGGGTAAATTTTCTTTTGAATGGATATTACATCTCTTATCGTATAAATACTTTTCTAGCATGCTATATTTTTTCTTGCATATGGACAAAGAGTAGTTAACAAGCATACGTACATACAATATGTAAATATATATGTAAGATTGTTAATGCTGAGATTTACACTCCAAAAGCTTAATATCTTTTATGATCGCATTTTTTTGTCTTTCTTTAACTTTTGACATGTATGTAAGTTTGTTAACTCTGAGAGATTCAACATTTTTTTTTATTTTTTTTTATACTTATTTTGGTAATATTTTTGTCTTTTTTCAACTTTAATCAAATTAATGATAATTCCAATGTCATTCAGATCTCCTTGACAAAGTGCGTAATTTATTAAATGTGAGTAATTGATATGCAATGCCTATCTTAATATTCTATTTTTGCGCTTTGGTCATTTCAAGGTAAAGTGTTTAAGAGTAAAGTAACTAACTCGCATTGTTAATATACAGTGATATACATACATATATAATTCGTTTTTAAAAGACATAAGTTTTCTTGATTAAAATTTGATCAAACTATTATAAATTAATAGAGCAATCAAGCTAATGTTTCAAAGTAGTGTTACTAAGAGAAAAATTGGAAAATTTTAAAGTCTCCAAACAACTACTACATGTCGAAATTTTTCTTGAGGTAAGATAATTTATTGGATCCATTATATAACTTTGTCGTCCTAACGTGGTTTCAACCTTTTATTAGGGAAGTGCATCTATTTCATAATTCAAAGTTCGTTTTAAAAGAAGATCCCACAACTATAGTGATTTTTAAGGCATGTTCAGTACCCAGTATTATAACCTAAAAGTCTTTGAGAGGGTCTAAACATGTGTCTGGGAAACATACAACAGGCCAAGTCACATCACATGTCTACGATAATAAGTCTCACTAAGGCGCAGAAACCACGTGCTTAAAGCTTTATATTGCACATAATTTGGCATCAAATGCCACCGGAATCAAACTATATCATCATCATTTCATCAAAGACAAATTCTACATCGAGCATAAGTACAGTGAACCAAATTCCAACAAGATATTGTATAAATTGCATATCTACTATTAGACATCAACATTTTCACCTAAATTCAATCTAATTCAAATAGTCCAAATTATACCTAAATAAGCCAATTAAAACATAACTTAAATCCACTAATTAAAAGCTAACCTATACATAATTTTAATCATGTTCTAAATTTATTCTAAATTTCCTAATTAAAACTATTGAAAATATGCAAAATTTAACCTAAATTCCCTAATTAAAACTATTGAAAATATGCAAAATTTAACCTAAATTCCCTAATTAAAACTATTGAAACTGTGCAAAATCTAACCTATATTCACGAATTTAAAACTATTACAAATATTTAAAACCTATTCTAAATTTTCTACTTAAAACTACATATATACATTTTCTAGTTAAAACTACTTATAATATTAAAACATATTCTAAATTACTAAATAAGATTGTCTAAATATGTTTATATAATTTCCTAAACTTAAACTAATGAATTTATAAAAATATTATAACTAAAATTACTCAATTTAAAATTTCAATCAAATTGAATTACTTAAAATCATAATTTTAATTTTATAATCCTAATTATATATTCATTATTTCTCATATTACTTATAAGAAGAACTTTTTCCCATTATTAATTACTAATATTTATTCTTTAGTGTATATAAAAACACTATGAAATAGCTTTTTATATTTCTGAAACTAAAATATGTATGAAATCTCAGATTATAATTTATATTATTAAATTAAATTGATTTATAATTAACAACACTTTTTTGTTAAGTGTACAATACGTATCTTTTCTTAAATTTTTTCTAAACATTTTCCCATACTAATATCTAAATCAAATTGAATCAGTAATCATTATTCACATGTAGCAGAGATCATCACAATAACAACAACACTCTTTGAATTGCTGGGCCCATCATCTCAATAGAAGTGGAATGAAACATTGTAAGTTATTATGATTCTCTCTTATTTAATTTACTTTTAAGTATTTTCTTTATCATTATACGTATTTTGCATTTGCCATTATGCATTGTCAGTCCGTATTCCATTTGTCCCCACTGTCCGACTTGTGAAATTTATTTTTAAGAAAGTTAAAAACCAAAACAAAACATAATATTATTTTTACATCGATTAGTTTATTTATGACTCTCATTGAGTAATGATCATTTCTTTATATTACGCTTTATTATCATTTTTCTACTTTGTTTTAATAAAGTTTTGTTAATTTTGAATTTACGAAAATGAATCTATAAATATTTTAATATGGGAAGGATAACTATAACTAAGCTGTGAGTATGAGGTAAAAATTGTGTCGTGTACAGGGACAGATTTTAAATTGTAGGGTATCCAGTCTGTCATAGGCGTCTGTTCGTACAGTAGGGAGGGAACAATGTACCCTATATGGCATACCACCTTGCCATCAATTCGTTTGTATGAAACTTGTTTTATTTTAATTGTAATTTGCTTCCTTTTTTTATCATACTCCATGGGTATGGGAGTATGATATATGCTTACGCGGCCAGACACAGGTTAAGAATCATCATGTAGAGCTAGCGGGTCACCATTTCTATGCCCCTTAACCATGTATTGGTATTGTCATATATTTTTTTCAACATACGAAACTTGTACAATTTTTATTTTTCGAAAGAAATTAGGCGGCGCGTAACATATATGGCGCCCAACGAAAAGGCCTTTTGTAAGGCCAGTGGAAGAAGTTTTGTTTAAAGCCTAAGCGGCTTATGATTTTGCACCGCTTTAAGATCTTCTATGTGATATTTTAAAACAGTTTTAATCAAATGTTAATGGTTAAAATATTTAGTAAAGTTTATGTTAATTTTACTGCTTATACTTTTTCCCTTGTAAGTCATAGCTTTTTATAGATATTAAAATCGTTAAACCTATTTGCAACATTAGGAAATAAGTATTTTAAATATTTTGCCAACACAAGTGGTTTGCTCGTTATTTGAAGTCCATGATTTGGAATCAAAATTTCAAACTTGAAGCATCTTAAACAAGTAAACTAAATATATGCTGTAATTAAGTCCATTAAACTTCAATTTATAAGATTGGTTAATGTTGTTGATTACGATTTGCATAAAAATACAATTAGTTTGAAGTAGATCCGCAATCTTTGTATACAAAGAATTACGCTGCATTTTACTCTAATTGAGACACAATTTTTTACTTTTATGAATAGTTGATGTTATAGTTTATCTTTCCCAATAAATGAATATAATAGTTTGAAACTTAGATTGTTTTTTGTACACATACTTATATCATCTTTTGAACGTTTTCTTATAAGCGATAAGGAAAATTTATAAACACTTTTGAAACTTCGAATTTTTACAATTTATTGATTAGAATATTTTCATATTTTTTTTAAAATTTGCATCCTATGTGTTGTTTGGCATTCATAAGCAAACTCTTGTGAATAGTTTCCATTGTCTTTGAGATACTTGACATACATTTTTTCAATTTTTTGTTTTTCTGAATTTGTAATGAATACTAGAAATTCCGCTCGTGGTAACCTAAGTAGTTCTGGAGTTCGAGGACGTTCTACTAGAAGAAGTATTTCTGGTTCTAGAAACAATATTTCGATAGAACTTCAAGATTCTTTACCCAAAACAAAACCAAGAGTTGTACACTCTCCCAAGGCCAATACATCAACCCACAGAAGCAATCCTAACGAAGAAGTTCAGGGCCCAAGTAATTTAGATTTGTCTTATACAAGTATATCAGGTCCTAAACCAGTACAAAGGACACAAAGTACAAATAGGCTAAACTCTCCATCTGCTAGCAACTCATCTTCTAAACCTGTAGAAAGAACTCATAGTTCAACTAGTTTGCCTACATCTTCTCTATTTAATGATATTGTTATAATGGATAACCAAGATTTATCTGCAAATGCGAATGTGTTTGTTCCCCTTAGTGGAAGAATTTCAGATTCTGTTCAAACCCCTGTAACAAATCCTACATATCAAGCACCTCAAGGCGATGCTAATAATGCTCCCCTTGTTTCAAGCAATAATGCCAATTCAAATGTAGGCACTCCTTTTGACACCCTAATTGCTCTCATGGAACAATCTATGAGAACCACAAGAGAAGAGTTCCGAAAAGAACTCAACTCTATTAGAACCAGCATTTCCCAAATTGGTGTTACAAATCAGCCAACTACATTTCGTCCACCTGAATTCAACTATACTAACTCTAATACTCCAAATTCGAACAGTAATAGATCCTCTAATAACCAGAGTGACTCGTATAAAAACGAAGAAAACAACATAAAGTTAGAAAAGTGGAAAATCAGCTATGACGGCTTAGGATCGGTTTCTGATTTTCTTTTTAAAGTGGAAACACTTTGTACTCGATCCAAGTGCTCTGACGAACACTTGTTGTCGAATTTCCACGTACTTTTGGAAGGAAAGGCTGAAAATTGGTATTGGCTATTCACTAGGCAAAATAGAAATGTCACATATCCAATGTTACGTCATGCACTCACAAAGGAGTTTGGTCACCTGGAGTCCGACCACGATATCCTTTTAAAAATGTCGTTGCGAAAACAACAATTTAAAGAGTCATATGACGACTTCCATTCTGCCATCATATCTATGAATCTTCGACTTCAAAACCCTTTACCAGATACGACACTAATTGAGATTTTAAAGAAAAACTTGAACTCAAATTTACGTTTTTTATTGTTTAATGCAGAGTCGAGGGACATAAACCAATTCAGGGATACAGCACGAAAGGCTGAAAAGGTTATAAAAGATACCAAAACTCAAAATCCTACTGGTACATCTAGAAATGTAAACGAAATTGAGGCCTTGTGCCCAGATTCAGAAGACTCTGACCCTCAAATCGAAGCAATTAGTTACTCTCAAAGAAAATCAAACCATGATTATTCAAAAATACAGTGTTGGAACTGTTGTTCTTACGGGCATTCATATATTTATTGCTCAGAAGAGATTAAGCAACCTTTCTGTTTTAAATGTGGTAATAAGGGCGTTTTGACACCCAAGTGTCCAAACAACCACAATCAGGGAAACAGAAAAATGGGCGAACTGGCGACCGGGGACACTCGTCCATCCCACAAAACCCCGAGTTTCAATTAGAATATACAAATTCCAATAATTCTCAAAATATTTTACTCAAATCTGAATTAGTTAAATCTAATTCTATTTCTACCCAAACTTATTTACCTGATTTTGATCACAATTTTACCGCTGCCAAGAAACCTAATTTGAAAATTTTTAAATGTAGGTTAAGGTATAAGAAACGGAAACATTTTAGAAAGCTTTTAGAATCGACGTTTATTTCTGGACCTGATGATAGACCTTTTGCTAAGGTTAAAGTTTTTGATGAGTACCTAACTGGACTTTTGGACTCAGGAGCAAATATATCAGTTTTGGGAAAATCTTGTTTGGAGTTTTTACAAAAGATTAATATATCCTACAAACCTATAAAATCTTCAGTTAGAACTGCAAATAACTCAAAACAAAATGTAATTGGTTTTTGCTCCTTACCAATATTTTTCAAGGGTGTTTCCAAAAATATCGATTTTTACTTAGTCCCATCTCTAAGTCAGGAGGCTTACTTTGGAGTAAACTTTTGGCGGGAGTTTGCCTTAGCGCCGGAAATAGTTCCATGTATTTCTCCTAAAGTTTCAGAGTTGTCCCATGATTCAAATGATTCAGAAAACTTCCATGAGCTATCTCCAGAGCAGAAATTGGTTTTTGAACAGACAATACTAAAGTTTCCTTCGTATGAAAAGCTAGGCCTGGGATGTACAGATCTTTTAGAGCATCACATTGATACAGGTGATGCTGTCCCTATCAAGAGTAGGCATTATCCGCTGTCTCCGCCAAGGCAACAAGAAGCCTATGACGAAATAGATCGGTTGCTAAAAATGGGAGTTATAGAGGAATCGAATTCGCCTTGGTGTTCCCCAGCAGTCTTGGTAAGGAAACCAGGCAAGGTAAGGTTGTGCATAGACTGTAGAAAACTAAATGCAGTAACCAAAAAGGATTCATACCCGTTGCCACATATAAATGGCCTTTTAAGTAGGCTTAAGGATACTTTTTTCATTAGTGGTATTGACCTTAAGGACGCCTTTCTTCAAATAAGGCTCACAGAGTCCTCAAAGGAAAAAACTGCCTTTGCAATACCAGGCAAACCATTATACCACTACAAGTATATGCCCTTTGGTCTTTGCAATGGTCCACAGACCATGAGTCGCCTCATGGATAGGGTCATTCCATCGCGTCTGAGGGAAAATGTGTTCATCTATTTAGATGACTTACTTGTCTGTAGTCCAGACTTTCAGTCACACATGAACCTTTTGTCTCAGGTCGCCACTTGCCTAAAAAACGCTAAACTTACAATTAACGTTAGCAAAAGTAATTTCTGCAAAAAAGAAATTAGATATTTAGGCTATATAGTTGGCAATGGATGCCTAAAGGTAGATCCAGAAAAAGTTCAATCTATTGTGTCGTTTCCTTTACCTAGAACTCCAAAACAAGTCCGACGTTTTATCGGCATGACCAATTGGTATAGGTCATTTATAAACAATTTTTCAGATCTTTCCGGCCCACTAACAGATTGCATAAAAAAGTCTAACAAACCTTTCGTTTTAACCGATCTTGCAAAGTCCTCTTTTGAAAAACTCAAACTAGCCCTTACATCTGCACCTGTATTGGCCCAACCAAACTTTAATAGAGAATTCATCATACAATGTGATGCTTCTAAAGTTGGAGTTGGTGGTGTTTTATTTCAGCATGACGATCATGGCAATGAACATCCTATTGCATACGTCTCACAAAAGCTGAATAAAGCTCAAACAAATTATACGGTGACGGAACTAGAATGCCTAGCGGCAATTGTTTGCGTTAAAAGGTTTCGTCCCTATATTGAAGGACTTCCCTTCCGTATTATAACCGACCATAGCTCCTTAAAATGGCTCATGTCACAAAAGGATTTGAGCGGACGGTTAGCCCGCTGGAGCCTTCAGCTACAAAGGTTTGATTTTGTGATTGAGCACAGAAAAGGGTCTCTAAATGTGGTACCCGATTGCCTTTCCAGAATGGATGTGGACGAGGTGGTTCAAACTGAACCGAACCTTGAAGTTGATTTATTGTCCCCAGAATTTAACAACGATGAATATAGCAACCTCAGGAAAAATATTGCTCAGAATAGTGAATCTCTGCCAGATATTAAAATCTTAGATAACCACGTATTCAAACGTGTAAAGTTTAGACAGCCTGGTGAAAACGAGGAAGACTTATGGCGTTTATGGATTCCAGAATCCCTTTCTGAAGCAGTAATCAGAGCTGCCCATGATTCTAATACTTCTTGTCATGGTGGATTCTCCAAAACATTATCAAGAATACGTCAAAAGTATTTTTGGCCTAAAATGGCAAAAGATGTAAAATCATTTATTGATAAATGCGACATTTGCAAATGTATAAAGTCTCCAAATGCAATTACAAAACCCTTAATGGGTGATCAATTTGTGACAAATAGGGCATTTCAAAGGGTTTATTGTGACTTTCTGGGTCCATATCCGTTCACAAAAGCGAAAAACTCTGTCATTTTTATTTGCTTGGACCATTTGACCAAATATATTTTCCTTAAACCTTTAAAATCAGCCACATCAACCAACGTTATTTTGTTTTTTCAAAACGAGATATTTCCAACATTTGGTGTCCCTCAGTACGTGCACAGTGATAATGCAAAGCAATTCACATCAAAAGAAATGAGTGATTTTTTCAAATTATATGAAATAAAACATATCACAACAGGTTTCTATGCCCCACATTCAAACGCTTCTGAGAGAGCAAATCGTGAAATTATTACAAAGATAAGATGTTTTTTGAAAGATCAAAAAGAACACTCAGATTGGGACAAATACATTCCGCAGATCTTATCGATTCTGAGAAGCGATTACCATTCGTCGATTGGCTGTTCCCCCTACTATGCCACCTTCGGTCAGAATATGATCCAACATGGCTCATCATATGGAATTCTGGAAAAGATTGGATGTATATCTGGAGAAGACTTTAATATTCAAAATAACGTTGATAAATTGTCAAAAATAAGGGAAACAATTAAGAAAAATTTGGATAATGCACATGAAAAGGCATCGAAAACATACAACTTAAGAAGTAAAGCAATAGAATATAATGTTGGTCAGGTAGTGTATAGGAAAAATCATATACTTAGTAATATGTCGAAACGTATAAATCGAAAATTCATGCCTAAATTCATAAAATGTAAAATTAGGGGAAAAATCGGCAAAAATTTATATGATATCGAAGATTTAAAAGGAAGGTATATTGGCAAATACCATACATCTGATTTAAAATCTTAAATAACTTAACCCGGCTTTGTGGATCGTGCCCCACGTTTTTGATTTCGTGGAATAATAAAAATTGTAACATTTTACTTGAAAATCGATTTACTGTTCGTACTTAAAAATAAATTATTTTCAATACGAAGCAGTTTTGTTGCGATTTTTAATTCATTTTCACATAATTTCACTTTGTTTTTGCATTTCTTTTGTTTTATGAAGCGATGTGTTTTTGAATATGTATAATTAACTCTTATTGTACATAAATAAAGCATTTATAATTGTTTCATAAAAATATGTTCACTGGGTAAATTTTCTTTTGAATGGATATTACATCTCTTATCGTATAAATACTTTTCTAGCATGCTATATTTTTTCTTGCATATGGACAAAGAGTAGTTAACAAGCATACGTACATACAAATATGTAAATATATATGTAAGATTGTTAATGCTGAGAATTTACACTCCAAAAGCTTAATATCTTTTATGATCGCATTTTTTTTGTCTTTCTTTAACTTTTGACATGTATGTAAGTTTGTTAACTCTGAGAGATTCAACATTTTTTTTTATTTTTTTTATACTTATTTTGGTAATATTTTTGTCTTTTTTCAACTTTAATCAAATTAATGATAATTCCAATGTCATTCAGATCTCCTTGACAAAGTGCGTAATTTATTAAATGTGAGTAATTGATATGCAATGCCTATATTAATATTCTATTTTTGCGCTTTGGTCATTTCAAGGTAAAGTGTTTAAGAGTAAAGTAACTAACTCGCATTGTTAATATACAGTGATATACATACATATATAATTCGTTTTTAAAAGACATAAGTTTTCTTGATTAAAATTTGATCAAACTATTATAAATTAATAGAGCAATCAAGCTAATGTTTCAAAGTAGTGTTACTAAGAGAAAAATTGGAAAATTTTAAAGTCTCCAAACAACTACTACATGTCGAAATTTTTCTTGAGGTAAGATAATTTATTGGATCCATTATATAACTTTGTCGTCCTAACGTGGTTTCAACCTTTTATTAGGGAAGTGCATCTATTTCATAATTCAAAGTTCGTTTTAAAAGAAGATCCCACAACTATAGTGATTTTTAAGGCCATGTTCAGTACCCAGTATTATAACCTAAAAGTCTTTGAGAGGGTCTAAACATGTGTCTGGGAAACATACAACAGGCCAAGTCACATCACATGTCTACGATAATAAGTCTCACTAAGGCGCAGAAACCACGTGCTTAAAGCTTTATATTGCACATAATTTGGCATCAAATGCCACCGGAATCAAACTATATCATCATCAATTTCATCAAAGACAAATTCTACATCGGGCATAAGTACAGTGAACCAAATTCCAACAAGATATTGTATAAATTGCATATCTACTATTAGACATCAACATTTTCACCTAAATTCAATCTAATTCAAATAGTCCAAATTATACCTAAATAAGCCAATTAAAACATAACTTAAATCCACTAATTAAAAGCTAACCTATACATAATTTTAATCATGTTCTAAATTTATTCTAAATTTCCTAATTAAAACTATTGAAAATATGCAAAATTTAACCTAAATTCCCTAATTAAAACTATTGAAAATATGCAAAATTTAACCTAAATTCCCTAATTAAAACTATTGAAACTGTGCAAAATCTAACCTATATTCACGAATTTAAAACTATTACAAATATTTAAAACCTATTCTAAATTTTCTACTTAAAACTACATATATACATTTTCTAGTTAAAACTACTTATAATATTAAAACATATTCTAAATTTACTAAATAAGATTGTCTAAATATGTTTATATAATTTCCTAAACTTAAACTAATGAATTTATAAAAATATTATAACTAAAATTACTCAATTTAAAATTTCAATCAAATTGAATTACTTAAAATCATAATTTTAATTTTATAATCCTAATTATATATTCATTATTTCTCATATTACTTATAAGAAGAACTTTTTCCCATTATTAATTACTAATATTTATTCTTTAGTGTATATAAAAACACTATGAAATAGCTTTTTATATTTCTGAAACTAAAATATGTATGAAATCTCAGATTATAATTTATATTATTAAATTAAATTGATTTATAATTAACAACACTTTTTTGTTAAGTGTAAAATACGTATCTTTTCTTAAATTTTTTTCTAAACATTTTCCCATACTAATATCTAAATCAAATTGAATCAGTAATCATTATTCACATGTAGCAGAGATCATCACAATAACAACAACACTCTTTGAATTGCTGGGCCCATCATCTCAATAGAAGTGGAATGAAACATTGTAAGTTATTATGATTCTCTCTTATTTAATTTACTTTTAAGTATTTTCTTTATCATTATACGTATTTTGCATTTGCCATTATGCATTGTCAGTCCGTATTCCATTTGTCCCCACTGTCCGACTTGTGAAATTTATTTTTAAGAAAGTTAAAAACCAAAACAAAACATAATATTATTTTTACATCGATTAGTTTATTTATGACTCTCATTGAGTAATGATCATTTCTTTATATTACGCTTTATTATCATTTTTCTACTTTGTTTTAATAAAGTTTTGTTAATTTTGAATTTACGAAAATGAATCTATAAATATTTTAATATGGGAAGGATAACTATAACTAAGCTGTGAGTATGAGGTAAAAATTGTGTCGTGTACAGGGACAGATTTTAAATTGTAGGGTATCCAGTCTGTCATAGGCGTCTGTTCGTACAGTAGGGAGGGAACAATGTACCCTATATGGCATACCACCTTGCCATCAATTCGTTTGTATGAAACTTGTTTTATTTTAATTGTAATTTGCTTCCTTTTTTTATCATACTCCATGGGTATGGGAGTATGATATATGCTTACGCGGCCAGACACAGGTTAAGAATCATCATGTAGAGCTAGCGGGTCACCATTTCTATGCCCCTTAACCATGTATTGGTATTGTCATATATTTTTTTCAACATACGAAACTTGTACAATTTTTATTTTTCGAAAGAAATTAGGCGGCGCGTAACAATCTTCCCCTCTCATCGCACCATTCCTGGCAAGTTCGTCAGCTATACAGTTTCCCTAACAATTACTATGTCCGGGACCCATATTAGTGTTATCCTAGAATGACTCGCTATCTCATTCTGAGATACCCGGCATTCTTCGGTTAACCTAAATGTCGATCAGAATATTCAATATTCATATTCAATTCAATTTACTTTACTTCCGGCGGAAAGCTGGTGTCAAGATTTCCATGTAGATCGCCGGAGCAATATTGCCCTTTCTTCAAAAGGAAAGGGATTTGATCTAATGTAAATTTCGAATTTACTGTGTTTTCCCTTAAAGGGAAGAATACGGATAAAAATTAGACAGACAAGAAACTTTTCTGAACTGCCAGAGTTCTTTTTCAAACACTATATACATGCATATAAGCCATAAGTCTAATAATGACTTACAAAAAATGTGTTATGTAAGTACTTACTTTTCAGCCTTTTACACAAATGAAAACAATTTTAGTTTTTTAGTAATAGTAGATGCAGGAAACTATTTTTGTCTTAAAAATAAAACTACTTAACTCCTTATTTGCAGGCGATCGTAGTAAGTGCTTACCTAACTACCTATCTATAAGCTAGCGTGGTAAGCATTTGACTACAATGTTAAAATAGTGACTTAAATTGTGTAAGTAAATTTTAGCATTTTAACTCTTTACTTTTCAGTGCAAGTTTTTGCTGGGAGACTTTTACGAAATATAGTTTCTTTTCAAATTTAAAACTTATTTTATTATTTAAGATCACAGTTTCATTATAATAATGATTTTACTTTTGCAAACATAAAAATATTTTATTAACTGCTGATAATGTTACAAAAAAATATCAACAATAATTGTTAATTAAATTCTTATAATTGTTTTTTACTAACATTTAATGTTCCATGCTACATTAAACAAACAGTGAATAAAAATAATATTACACAATTAATAGGAATAACAGACATGACCAGGAGTTAAAGTATGAATGAGACAGTAGCAAAGTAAAGGAAAGTAATAAAATGTCAGCAAATTAATAATAAAATACATGAATTAAAAAGAAAATTGTCATAAAATTAAAATAAAAGAAAAGTTTAATGGCTGCTTATGGGGAATTTCTTTGTGTAATTATGTGGCAAAGGTTTTGAATGATAATGTTAAGGGGAAAATCTGAAATTTGATGTATTTGGAAAAACATTGTTTTATTAATATATAACAATCGAAATATCATTATACCCTACAACATAATAGTGCTAATGTCTGTAACAACCAAAAATATTGGTATTACAACCGCGTTAATATCTACCAATCGGCTCAGAAGCACTTTCTGAATCGATTAAGCTATGTCCGTCTGTCTGTCTGTCTGTCTGTCTGTCTGTCTGTCTGTCTGTCTTTTAAAAAATGTTAATACTTTAAAACTTTCAATTAATTACCAAAACTACCATTTATTTTTTAATAATCTCTTAGTCGACATCAAAAACTGTTGAAATCAGTTAAAAATTATTAATTTGTTAAATATATATTGTTTTAATAATCCATCAAAATTTTGACAGTATTTTTTATGAATACCAAACAGACAGAAATTGCAAACAAAATTTGCCACTAAAAACAATCATTTATTTATTATTTTTTATTATTTAATATTAATAAAGAAAGTTAAATATTTTTCACGGTATGAGACCACAATAGATAACTAATAATAACAGTAGCTAAACAAAAATTATTGCTAAATATATATATTGTGTATATATAATCCATCAATATATTGACAGTTTTTTTTAAATTGCTAAACAAAAATTTCGATATTATCGCTATCAGATCTGAATATTCCGAAGTAGATAAAGGTGTATATAAAATGATTATTGTATTAAAATTAAGAATACCCGTTTTACAAATGTTTCCCCTTTTACACCAAAATATTAGAAATTCCGAAAATTACAGCTTAGTGGAGTGTATATCGTAACTTCCTCGGTCCTGCGATACCATCATTCAACCATAATTTTCATAATTTGTATAAAAACGGTTAAAGTAATTTTCAAATATGTCAAGTCTCTCATTTCATTTTCAAAAAATTATAATAAAATAACCTAAATAAAATATTTATTGTGCTAATATGTCCATTAAATAGCAAAAAAAAAAAAAAAACACACACACACAAAAATCATAGTCAAACACCACTAAAACCACAGGCTCATTATGAAAAATTTTACGGCCTATATTTTATAATTAAACAATAAAGGGAAAAACAAACCAATGGAAATTCTAATGTTTGTGAACAAATTTTTGTATATATTCGCATATACATATGTATATAGAGACCCACACACACACATATTTACTTACATTTACAAAAATATTTACATAAATCTGTTTATTTTTGTAAGTTTTCGAAAAACTATATAATGACCATTTGCCATTTTAGTATTTTTTATAAGCACATCGGACCATTTGTCCGAATGCATACATATACTAATAGTTTTAAAAGAAACACACACATACATACATTTAAATATATATAGTTGCAAATGTACTTATATGGGAACCGTCTGAAAAGTCCATGATAGTCTACAATGTAGACTCTGCAGAACTGGTGCAAAACTAACCAAATATATAGAAAAAACATATTCCATTTAAGTTTGTGATGTTCTCGGTGGGACGTGGATCCATCTTGCATTACATTAGAATAATCTGAAATCTACTTTCTTGCTAAAATTATGGGAGTTTATTATCCGTTACAGGGTCCACTGTAATTGAGACTTTGGTCCATATGGTTGTTTTCAAAAAAAATATCATGAAGCATTACGTAGGATTAATTAATGGATCATACATATACTCCTATATTGTTACCATAAATGGGCCATCTACTCCAATAATTTTTGCAGGTGTGGAATGGACCAAGCCACAACACATCAGACCATATGAACTAAGGCGTTTGCGTGACATAATTTCTTTAAAATCTTTTAAAGTCAGAGATAGCAGTTAGTTAGTTAGTGAGTTAGTTAGTTAGTTAGTTTGTTAGTTAGTTAGTTGTTAGTTAGTTAGTTAGTTAGTTAGTTAGTTAGTTAGTTAGTTAGTTAGTTAGTTAGTTAGTTAGTTAGTTAGTTAGTTAGTTAGTTAGTTAGTTAGTTAGTTAGTTAGTTAGTTAGTTAGTTAGTTAGTTAGTTAGTTAGTTAGTTAGTTAGTTAGTTAGTTAGTTAGTAGTTAGTTAGTTAGTTAGTTAGTTAGTTAGTTAGTTAGTTAGTTAGTTAGTTAGTTAGTTAGTTAGTTAGTTAGTTAGTTAGTTAGTAGTTAGTTAGTTAGTTAGTTAGTAGTTAGTTAGTTAGTTAGTTAGTTAGTTAGTTAGTTAGTTAGTTAGTTAGTTAGTTAGTTAGTTAGTTAGTTAGTTAGTTAGTTAGTTAGTTAGTTAGTTAGTTAGTTAGTTAGTTAGTTAGTTAGTTAGTTAGTTAGTTAGTTAGTTAGTTAGTTAGTTAGTTAGTTAGTTAGTTAGTTAGTTAGTTAGTTAGTTAGTAGTTAGTTAGTTAGTAGTTAGTTAGTTAGTTAGTTAGTTAGTTAGTTAGTTAGTTAGTTAGTTAGTTAGTAGTTAGTTAGTTAGTTAGTTAGTTAGTTAGTAGTTAGTTAGTTAGTTAGTTAGTTAGTTAGTTAGTTAGTTAGTTAGTTAGTTAGTTAGTTAGTTAGTTAGTTAGTTAGTTAGTTAGTTAGTTAGTAGTTAGTTAGTTAGTTAGTTAGTTAGTTAGTTAGTTAGTTAGTTAGTTAGTTAGTTAGTTAGTAGTTAGTTAGTTAGTTAGTTAGTTAGTTAGTTAGTAGTTAGTTAGTTAGTTAGTAGTTAGTTAGTTAGTTAGTTAGTTAGTTAGTTAGTTAGTTAGTTAGTTAGTTAGTTAGTTAGTTAGTTAGTTAGTTAGTTAGTTAGTTAGTTAGTTAGTTAGTTAGTTAGTTAGTTAGTTAGTTAGTTAGTTAGTTAGTTAGTTAGTTAGTTAGTTAGTTAGTTAGTTAGTTAGTTAGTTAGTTAGTTAGTTAGTTAGTTAGTTAGTTAGTTAGTTAGTTAGTTAGTTAGTTAGTTAGTTAGTTAGTTAGTTAGTTAGTTAGTTAGTTAGTTAGTTAGTTAGTTAGTTAGTTAGTTAGTTAGTTAGTTAGTTAGTTAGTTAGTTAGTTAGTTAGTTAGTTAGTTAGTTAGTTAGTTAGTTAGTTAGTTAGTTAGTTAGTTAGTTAGTTAGTTAGTTAGTTAGTTAGTTAGTTAGTTAGTTAGTTAGTTAGTTAGTTAGTAGTTAGTTAGTTAGTTAGTTAGTTAGTTAGTTAGTTAGTTAGTTAGTTAGTTAGTTAGTTAGTTAGTTAGTTAGTTAGTTAGTTAGTTAGTTAGTTAGTTAGTTAGTTAGTAGTTAGTTAGTTAGTTAGTTAGTTAGTTAGTTAGTTAGTTAGTTAGTAGTTAGTAGTTAGTTAGTTAGTTAGTTAGTTAGTTAGTTAGTTAGTTAGTTAGTTAGTAGTAGTTAGTAGTTAGTTAGTAGTAGTTAGTTAGTTAGTTAGTTAGTTAGTTAGCTACATGTTTTTGTATGTGTGGGCGAACAATAAAACTTCATTTAAAGTTTCTAACTAATTTCGCGTTCTACCTCGTACGTTTCCTACTTACATTTATAAATTTTACAAACTATTACCAAAACTACTAACTAACAATAAAGCTGCTTCTGATGATTTCAACATAAAGTTATTTTATTTTTTAAAAACATTTGCAAATTAAGAGTCTTTGCAATAAATTACAACTTGTTAGCTTAATAAAAAACTAATTAAAAATACTATAAATAAATGAAAAGATTACCACAAAATCATTAAAACAAAAAGAAACTTAAATTAATTAAATTAAACTTAATTAAAAACCAAAATTTAAGCAAATTATTAAACAATACTTAAGAAACGCAATAAAAAAACATTCTAAATTTGTAAAAAAAAAAATTAAAACGAAACACCCCACTATAATTAAAACGAAAGAAACTGTTAAAACACATACATACATGTTTTCAATTTAATACTCAAGTATTTTGAACCTGTCTTTTGGTTTACAATCTGAAAACCAGAGATATATTTATTTCAGTTTGTATTTATGGTATCACCAGTTTAGCTCAATTTCAAGTGTTATTTTAACCTTTATTTATAATTTTCGTGTTTTACGTTTTCACGTTTATTTAACAAAATCCAGTTACCAGTATAAGTTTTTTTATTTTGACCATAAACAGTTACATTGGCCATAAACGTCAGAAAAAATAAAAATTACATAAATGTGTGGAGCTACAGTTTTAAAAGCGTAAATGCTATGAAATAAATGTTAAATAAAAAAAATTAAGATCAATAATAATAATGACTTGTTATATTGATCGATATCAATCAGTACATGACCATAAAACAATGAATAAAAAATCAAAAAACATTTACTTTATCAAAATATATGAATGTAAAAAGATAAAGTTAAACACATGTAATAACATGCAAAATTTTACATAAATTTCTTTAAAGTTTATGCGTTTCATAGCAGGGAAAATGAATTACCAGCAATAACTTGGTAAAGGACTAGGACTTATACGTCAACTCACTTTTCAATGATTACTACATACTGTCGGCGTTACTTTTAAATATTCTAATAATGTGACTAAATAACCTTTTAACTACTTGTTTCTAAAACATAACTTATTTAAGTACTTATTTGTAAGCGAGCGTAGTAAGTACTTGCCTTCATTGATATCTCTGTGTTAAAAAGATGAATTAAAATTGTAATATATGTTTACTATGTAGCCATTGCTGGAGTCTTCGAAACTAAAATTAAATCAATGCCAAATTTTTTTTTTTAAATTACTCAACTTTATTTAACTTTAACAAACAACTAACTAATTATAGAAAAATTTTCTTTCACTATCCATCCTTCCGACCATCTCTCAACCTCCTCAAAAAAAGAAAACATTTCCCAAAAACATCACGTTTCAAATATTATTACTACACGAGTATTACTCGTACTTACTACTAGAAGCCTAAAAACTAATGGAATTTAAGTGTCATTGTTAGTAAGTAACTGAAATTCTGTTGTTGGAATGGAAGGCTAATAAAAAATTTACTAACAAAATAGACATGAATCAGGCATGGAAAATTGCAATTTTAAACCAGTAGTAATTTATAATAAACGGAGTATTTTACTATAGAATAGACTGTAGACTAGACTATAGAGTAGAATGTAGACTAGACTATAGACTAGACTAGACTAGACTATAGACTAGACTATAGACTAGACTATAGACTAGACTATAGACTAGACTATAGACTAGACTAGACTAGACTATAGACTAGACTATAGACTAGACTATAGACTAGACTATAGACTAGACTAGACTAGACTATAGACTAGACTAGACTAGACTATAGACTCGACTATAGACTAGACTATAGACTAGACTATAGACTAGACTATAGACTAGACTATAGACTAGACTATAGACTAGACTATAGACTAGACTATAGACTAGACTATAGACTAGACTATAGACTAGACTATAGACTAGACTATAGACTAGACTATAGACTAGACTATAGACTAGACTATAGACTAGACTATAGACTAGACTATAGACTAGACTATAGACTAGACTATAGACTAGACTATAGACTAGACTATAGACTAGACTATAGACTAGACTATAGACTAGACTATAGACTAGACTATAGACTAGACTATAGACTAGACTATAGACTAGACTATAGACTAGACTATAGACTAGACTATAGACTAGACTATAGACTAGACTAGATAGACTATAGACTAGACTATAGACTAGACTATAGACTAGA
The DNA here is from genome assembly GCF_015586225.1 of Lucilia sericata. NCBI lineage: Eukaryota > Metazoa > Arthropoda > Insecta > Diptera > Calliphoridae > Lucilia > Lucilia sericata. The sequence continues at coordinate 6,665 of NW_023997129.1, read as the reverse complement.
CTATAGACTAGACTATAGACTAGACTATCGACTAGACTATAGACTAGACTATAGACTAGACTATAGACTAGACTATAGACTAGACTATAGACTAGACTATAGACTAGACTATAGACTAGACTATAGACTAGACTATAGACTAGACTATAGACTAGACTATAGACTAGACTATAGACTAGACTATAGACTAGACTATAGACTAGACTATAGACTAGACTATAGACTAGACTATAGACTAGACTATAGACTAGACTATAGACTAGACTATAGACTAGACTATAGACTAGACTATAGACTAGACTATAGACTAGACTATAGACTAGACTATAGACTAGACTATAGACTAGACTATAGACTAGACTATAGACTAGACCATAGACTAGACTATAGACTAGACTATAGACTAGACCATAGACTAGACTATAGACTAGACTATAGACTAGACTATAGACTAGCCCATAGACTAGACTATAGACTAGACTATAGACTAGACTATAGACTAGACTATAGACTAGACTATAGACTAGACTATAGACTAGACTATAGACTAGACTATAGACTAGATAGACTTGACTATAGACTAGACTATAGACTAGACTATAGACTAGGCTATAGACTAGACTATAGACTAGACTATAGACTAGACTATAGACTAGACTATAGACTAGACTATAGACTAGACTATAGACTAGACTATAGACTAGACTATAGACTAGACTATAGACTAGACTATAGACTAGACTATAGACTAGACTATAGACTAGACTATAGACTAGACTATAGACTAGACTATAGACTATAGACTAGACTATAGACTAGAATTTCCCATGCCTGACATGAATACACTTTAGCACATAAAAAAAAGTTAGAAAAAAATGCTGACAAATATACAGAGAAAAATTTGTGTAAAACTAAATTTATTTTCTGACATTGTTTTATGGGCGACTTTTAACAAAAGGCAACGAAAAATGCGGAAAAAATATGAAAAATTGCGAAAATAATAAAAGAAGAATAGAAATCACAGTAAATTAAATGACACAAATCTAATGCAAATACACGTACGTTGACACTTACATATACACGGAGACAATCAAATTTACATGCACACACATTTATAAAAATCATTTAGTGCCCTGTAGATTGGGGGTGACTGGCACGGCAATAGCAAGGCACAAGTTATTTTAACACTTTGGACTTCGGTTACACTGACTCCGTAATACATTACTGATGGTGGCTTAAATAACTACTTTTTATTACCGTTCACTCTAGATATCCTAAAGACACTAAAATATTGTTTTGCATATACATAAATTGAAGTCCAAAATGTATAAATTTAAGCAATAAGTAAATAGCTAGTAATTTATGAAAATTTTTTTCTAAAAAGGATTCATTAACACCTTGAAAAACTGCTGGTTAGTTGGTTATCAAATGCATAAATATAGTTTATACGTATAAAAATAAAAGCTTAACAAAAAGAAATTGTTATAAATAAGTAAACAGGATTTTTTTCAAGAGCATTTTGCAACGGTACCTTATGTATGAAACACACACTCACACTTTTACATTAACACGCATACACTTATGAAGTAATAGTAAAAATAATGACAACAATACATTATATGTATGATTTTATGTGTATGTGTTAGTTTGTTTATATATGTATATGTTTATGTGTAAGTGTATTGTATTACTAACTAGAGTTAGTATGACACTTTGCTTTACTAACGTTGTCAGATGGTTTCATGCATGCATTTACCACATTAAGAATCATGACAACAATCACGACACTATAACATGCACAATGGGTCGATAATTTATCAGAGTTAAAAAATTTAATTTTTAATATTATATATCATCGGATATAACATTTCTTCACCTCCGGTTATAACTAAATATACTGAGCTCTGAAGCATTTTACCCTCTTCTTGAAGATTGCTTTCTTCGCTTTCTAATCGGAACTCAAAACTGATGAATGATCATGTTGATGGCTTGCCCCATTAGAGATTAGAGGGAATTGTTCAAAATCCTCGAATACTCTGAGGCAATTGTGTGATACAGCTACATATTTTAACTGGCATCGACAGTAGCTTAAGTCTAAGTCTTTAACATTAAAGGTTAGGGAGAATCTTCTAAAATACTCGAATGCAAATAAACCAAACTCATCCGGGGCAATAATGTATCACTTCTACTTGTTGTAATTGGCAACGACCGCAGTGGAGTTGCCAACTTCAGATACAGAAAGATGAAGACAAAGATGGTTTCTAGCTTTGCTATTTTTCATTACCGTTTTCAAGCTGTGATATCATAAGTAAGCTGAGGAAAGGATTTCGTAACACATCGTAAAACTTCAATCTGAGCAATCTGTACTCCTCTGTGTTGCATAGGCCTTAAGTAACTCTTTAACTTTAAAGGTTAGAGAGAAGGTTTAGAGAGTAGCAGCAAATAGACCCGAATCATCTAATGCAGCAACAGCAGTTGAGTTGACAAATACAAGAACCGATGGATTCTTTCTTTTGGATTCTTTCGACTTTTTGCATTTAGTTAAAAGTCGACTTTTTGCATTTTATGAAAAGTCGATTTTTTCGACTTTTTTCATTTAATTAAAAGTTGACTTTTAGACTTTTCGACTTTTTTCGACTATTTTTTGACTTGTTTCGAGTTTTTCCGACTATTTTAGTGTTTTTGACTTTTTTCCACTTTTTTTAAATTTTCGACTAGTTTTGACATTTTATTACTATTTTCGAGTTTTCGACTTTTTCCGACATTTTTCGACTTTTATTTACAAAGTCGACTTTTCGACTTCTTTCACAGACGATAGTCGAGTTGTCGACTTTTTTGGAATAAAATAGTCGACTTCGACAAAAAGTCGATTGTTCGATTATTCGAAAGTCGATTTATAGAACCCTAATTCTAACTCTGCTACTCTTCAATACTATGCTCGACAATGTTATATATATTAAATATCCTAGAACGACATACGCCTCCTATACTATCAATTTTCCTAATCACATAGCACGATGGATGACAAGGTCAAAGCAAGTATGAACGCTAAACTGACCGTGAAGTAAGTTTGAAACATTTCAAGATGACATTCGACACCCAATATCAGGGTGAAATATTCAAAGCCCTCGAATGTAGAGGGGTACCCGGGTTCCTTATTGTAAACGGTAGCAAAAATGGAGTTCACAAATACTAGTACTGAAGAGTGAACACCAAAAACGTTATACATAGATTGGTTCTAACGCCGCTACTCTTCAGCATTGCGTCCTACTCTATGTCATTAAGTATCACGAACCACAGAGGAATATCGTAAGATATAAAGGGAATGTCCTCTTCATTTATACCTATAGATGTTCGTCCATACACTTATCTGGACTCGTGCAGGTATTAACTTATGGATCACGTAAGGATGCGAAACTTTTTTAAGCATTTCGTTAAGTTTTACTTAGAAAATCATAGAAAAGGTTATCTGAATGGGGTGATCCATTAGTCTAGATTAATCGCAAAGCATTGGCCTCTAATGGCTCTCTAAAAGAAATTTTATTCAACCACTCCAGTTCGGTAAATTGACTTTGCAAAGAAAATAGTTAGGACGATTTCCGAACAAGCTACTGAAACCAAAGATAGTTAATACGATTTCCGAACAACCTACTGAAACTAAAGATCATTTATGTTCATATCTCTCATATTAGCCTATAAAAACGTAATTGTGACTCTGCAGTTTTTACCGTTGTCTGATAACTATGCTCAATTCTCTAAATCCCACATCAAACATTCACTTCGTCTAGATGCATTGGCTTCCCGACAATGGCATGTAAGTTTCTCATTCCCAAGACTCAACTATTTATGTTATTATAACAGTTTCGCTGTTGTAGGAAGTCATTCTCTGGGGGAAAAAACTACCGTTTTATACAACCATTGGTGAATTGACAAATCTTTGGATGATTGGGAATCGGATCATTTCAAGATTCAATTGTTGTGAGAACACGATTTCCGAACTTTATGTATTAAAGTTTGATGAGCTGTATAACCTACTGAAACAAAAGATGATTCAAGTTAATGTCTTTAATATCAGCCTATAGAAGAAAGGTTTTTGCCTCTTATCGAACATTCACAGCATCGATTTCCTGACTATAACATGCAGGTTTTTATTCCCTAGATTCAGCAATTATATTGTTCGCTGTTGTTGGAAAAAAAAACTTCAGATTCATATTGCTTTTGTTATCCTTTGAATCTGAATTTAAAACTATATCTGTCTGACATGTCAGAAATTTATAATTTTCTTTATATTCTGATAACCTCCAAGCCCATTGTGCATTGATGCTGATAACAACAATGATGATGTTGGTTAAAATTAATGCATGTTGTACGAGTTTTTAAACGAAAGATGAGTGTGCTGATGAGGTTGATGTTGTGGATGTTACTATATAGTTTTTTTTTTTTTATATTCCTGGGCCGTCCAAGTGTAAATGTATTACAATATGTATGAGTATGTGTGAACTCTAAACGTGTTTGTTTTTAGGTTATCGAGGATACAACTTGTTTGTTGCTTGGTCGCTTTTTTCACATTTGTTTCTTGTTTTTTTTCTTCTTGAGCTCTTCTCTACGTGTTTTATACATTTGTGGTGACTCCAATTGGTTTTAGTCGCATGTTGCTGTTGGCTACAACATGTGGTTTTATGCCTGAACACAAATGGATTTGGTCTATTTCAAAATACTAGTTATTGGAAAAGATAAAAAACTGAAAAAAACATTTTCATGTATAAGAGGATAGATGGATGGTTGGCATAATGTATTAACGTGTTTGGTTAGTCTATGCTTCGTTACCATTTACTAAGACTATTCAAATGTCACATGCATCTTAGGAGACGGCAAACAAGTAGAAGCATTAGAACAAGAGAGGAAAAAAATAACGTAAAGCTGTTGTTGCAACAAGCAATCCAGTACAGGCTCTTCTACTAACCAACAAGACCAGTTTCAAAACAATAACGATCACACCATCATCATTATTATGTTGCATTCGCCAGTAGAGTTTTACACTTGCAATAGTTGTTTTACCCACAATTGGTCTATTGTCATCGATGTTAAACAAACTTTTTCCAAAAGGAAACAGTAAAAAGTGGTTCCGTACAGTAACTAGTTTTTGTGGATGTTGCTGCTGTTGTTGTTATTATTGTTGGTGCTGTTGCAGTAACCACTATTTGTTGCAATGCCTATTTTGAGGTATTGCAGTTGTTGCTTCTATTGGTCTTGTGATGTCAATTAAAATGGATTTTTTTCATTCTGTTTTGTTTTCTTTCATTCTTGTGATGAAACAATAATTTCTGCCTCCTCTTTTCAACAACCATATGCATCTTCATTATGCTGTTGCATATGTATGCCAAACTAACCAAACATTCTATACGTCCTTCCTACAATTCTATTGCATAAATTTTCCTTACCTCCCCTCTCCCTCCCTTCTTCGCATTCTACAGCAACTAGTAGCATGTTTTAACATGCGTGTATATAAATGCGCTGCTGATCTGCCAGCTACTAATACGGACATGTTTAGAATGTTGCACAATCGTAACACACTATTGTGTGTATTTGTCAAATGTCTCTACACGCTTGTTTGTGCATGTGTTGTTGCATCAACGGTACGTTATTACATCTGGTGTCACAACTGTAATGATGCCATTTTTTGTTCGTCCATCTTGTTTTTTTTTTTTTTTTTCTTTGCATTTCTCAGTACGGTTGTCTTATTACCAGTATGGTTTTATTTGTACAGTTATTTAAACTGTGTCTAGTTTTGTTTGTACTAGTCTTCTAACATTTACGATTTTATGTGTTACAAATCAAAACCAAATTTAGATCTTGATTTTGAATATTAAACGAATGTTTTGTATTGAAACTAGTTCAATGGATTTTTCAATTATAATAGAAATTTTGTTGAGTTGTAAATGATGCATTCAAAGATGCAGTTACTTGTCAGCGGTTATTTAATGAAATTTTTTTAAAAAAGAGTCTTGAAGATGAAAATAAATAATTAAATATCTTTTAAAGTCTTTCGAAAATATTATCATGTAATATGTGGTAATATTAAGTTGTACGCATAAAGACTGGTATCATTGATTTGATGCAGCGAAAGCCTTTCAGTGAGTCCTGTTCTTGTAACATTTATTTAATTATAGCATACACCACTATTCCCGTTCATTTGTTGTTCTGTTCTAGTTTGTTAGTTCTTCAGTTCTGTTCTGTTCTAGTTCTGTTCTGTTCTAGTTCTGTTCTAGTTCTGTTCTAGTTCTGTTCTAGTTCTGTTCTAGTTCTGTTCTAGTTATGTTTAGTTCTGTTCTAGTTCTGTCTAGTTCTGTTCTAGTTCTGTTCTAGTTCTGTTCTAGTTCTGTTCTAGTTCTGTTCTAGTTCTGTTCTAGTTCTGTTCTAGTTCTGTTCTAGTTCTGTTCTAGTTCTGTTCTAGTTCTGTTCTAGTTTGTTCTAGTTCTGTTCTAGTTCTGTTCTAGTTCTGTTCTAGTTCTGTCTAGTTCTGTTCTAGTTCTGTTCTAGTTCTGTTCTAGTTTCTGTTCTAGTTCTGTTCTAGTTCTGTTCTAGTTCTGTTCTAGTTCTGTTCTAGTTTGTTCTAGTTCTGTTCTAGTTCTGTTCTAGTCTTTCTAGTTCTGTTCTAGTTCTGT